>NW_007727166.1:324852-325491 GCF_000696425.1 Galeopterus variegatus | reverse complement strand
ACTAAGTTTCAGTCTTGCAGCTATTCAGGCGTTCTGGTTGTATGGAGAACCTGGGGTTATCCCATTCCAGCACATATTGAGAGTCTACTGCAGAAAGCAAAGAGGCGGCTCTCAGCCCCGGAGGTGCTTGCAGGCCACTGAAGACCTCGCCTCTTACCAAGGGCCTTCCCAGTTCTCAGAGAGGCCAGTTATCCTATACGTACCATATTAGTATGTTGACTATCTGCAAAGTGAAAGGAATTATGTGCCACAACAACTCAGAGCCTGGCACTTTGGCCTCATCTGCTATATTTAGTTAAGGTAATGGTAGCCATTGAAACAAATGAATCAACAGAGCAGCAGTTCATTTCTTGCTCACATCAAGTACATATGTGTTTCTATTGGCTGTGCTGCTTTTCTCCAAGCAGGGATCCAGTGCTTTCTACCAGTTGCTGGGGAAAGTAGGAGTAGAGAAGGCACACACACTTCTTAAATATTCTGGCAGAAGCGACACACATCACTTCTGTTCATGCACCATTGGCGAGAACAAGTCACACGGCCATGCCAAGATGCAAGGGGAAAAGAGACTCCAGCCTGGCGTCACTCAGCAATGTCTTTCATGCTGGAAGGGGAACGTGAACTGTTGTTAGACAGCAGCTG
>NW_007727166.1:316267-324328 GCF_000696425.1 Galeopterus variegatus | reverse complement strand
GTCACTCAGCAATGTCTTTCATGCTGGAAGGGGAACGTGAACTGTTGTTAGACAGCAGCTGTCTTTGTCACATCTGCCTTCCACTGGTGGGTAAAGTACTTTTACTACCTTCCCACTAATTCGCCTGTCTACCTCCTTTTTGTATCTTTTCTTTGTGCAAATATTTTATTCAAGGACCTTTGAACTCCTTTTCTACTATGATGTGATTAAAAGAACACTAAACTAGAAGGCAGAAGATCTGGGTTCAAAAATTATCAACACTGTCTCACAGGATGATCTTGAGAAAGTCATTTTCCCTCCTGTGCCTCAGTTTCCTCATCTGTAAAATAAAGATAATAAAACCTACCATACAGGGGTGTTAGAAAGATTAAATGTGATTCACATCCAAAGTGCCTAGATGGTGCCCGTCAAATAAGAGAAACTCAATGTATTTTTAGTTATTATTCGTTGCGTGAATGATAAAAGAAACTCTTATCAGTTATTTTCCTACTAGCTTCCACTGGTTTCTGTGGCTGTGTTTCTTGGTATTATTTAGATATCTGGGGGTTAGGGGCAGGTGATGGGAGGGGAACTGGAGTTTCACCAGCTGCTCAGTAAAGTCACTGAAGGCAGGAACTGTGTGTGAACTCCCCTATGTGGTTCCTCCCCCTCATGTGTGCATATGGAAGGGATGCCTGATAAACCAGTGCTAGGCATACAAATGTTGCTGAATCACAGGGGGGTGATAACATCATTGCCTCCAAGGGGCTGAACACTGAAGGGACCACAGTTATGGCCATAGATGAGATCCGGGGTTGCCTAATCTCCAGGAATCAGATTATGTTTGTTCTCCTGGTTCCAGGGTGTAAAAAAACATTTCCAAGGTGGGAAGGTCAATGTTGGTCCATGTGAGAGGACGCTTCTGTTCAACTGGCTTTTGGCCTCTGGGCTGACCTCAGTAGTCAAATAGTCCTCTTGGGTATTCGAGAAAATAAGTCTTTCTAACAAATCATAGGCAATTGTGGTTGGCCTTGCGTTAGATATTAGAAGACTTGGTTTCAAGTTCTGAATGTGCCACTAACTTAAAAGGATAGAGTGTCAGAGTGGAAAGAGCACAGGCTTTGCAGTCCAACAGCTCTGGCTTCAAATCTGGGCTTGGCAGGGAGGCTTTAGGCAACTTATTCAACCATCCCAAACCTGTTTCCTCATCTGCAAAATGGGAGCCATAATTCTGCCAACTTCCCTTCCTTCCTCCTTCCCTCACAGGGCTGTTGAGAAGTTAAGCTCTGGAGGCAGATTCCCTGGGCTGCGTGACTGTGGGCAAGTTACCTAACCTTTCTGTGCCTCAATATCCCCATATGTAAAATGGGGACAATAACACTTCCTGCTTTATATGCTTGTTGTGAGGATTAACTGAATTAATTTATGTGAAATGCTTAAAACAGTGGCACAAAATAAGCAATAGGCTATAATGAGTAATACAGCTATTATTATAATTATTATTACTATTAAGAGAATTAAATGAGTGTAGAGTTGTTTGGTAACTCTAAAGTCACAAATCTTAGGTTTCATTATGAAAGCAGTAGGCTGTCCCCTGTCTCCACCCAGTTATGTTGCTCCAGCTCTATTTTCTGGTCTCTTTGCAATCATGGGCCATTTCTCAGCATCAAGGGGGGACTTGCTTGACTTTTATCCTTCTGGTCCTGTGGCTGCAAGCCGGTGGCTTTTTCCAGGTCACAACCCGTGCTCAGGTGCTTTCACCCTGTCATGTTTGGAACACACGTTCCCTGCAGTGCAACTCTTAATCATACTAATGGAAGCATCTCCAACCACGTGTTTACACTGTCCCTGGAGTGGGAGGGAACCAGCCCCAGGACAGCACCACAGACTACAGAGGGGAAACTGGGGTGCCAGGGCCTCTTTTAGTGTGAGCCATCTCCTAATACCCCACTCTGGGAAACTGTGGGACATGGGGTTGGTGGAGACAAAGACCACACATCCAGAGGTTAAGAGTGTGGGGCTCGTGGTTTGACCAAACTGCATTTAGAATCTGTTTTTACCTTTTCACAGCTGTGTTATGTTGGTTCATTGACTTCACCTGTTTGAGCTCAACTTCTTCATCTATGAACTGGCCATAACAATATCTACTCCATAGTGCTGTTGTGGATGAGAAAGTTCAGGGTCTGGCACATAGCAAGCTTTCACAAAATGTCAGCTAAAGCCAGTAGGCTAGGGTCAGCAAAACTGGGTCCTACTAAGTCTGCTGGAAATGTGTGCAACAGATTGGGTGAGTCATTTCTGTGGGTCTTCATTTTCTTCATCTGTAAAGTAGGTGTAGTGGCTTTATACTGTGTCAACTTAGCTAAGCTGGAATTATGTTTCCCAGAATTCCCTTCCCTGTGTGGATCTGATTTAGAGTTGGCAGCAGGACAAATGCGTGCTGGACTCGGAAGACACAAGCGAAGCAGCAGCAGCCATGCGGTGGGCACGTGGTAGCACACGTCGTCGCTGATTGCCAGCTCAGGCTGTTGGAGCCGGGGCTGTACCCAGGCCCACAGCTCCTTCAGCTCCTACCAGATCATCCTTTAGCTTATTCACGTCCTGGCCAGGGCGTGTGCAGTTGCATGTAAAGGCCACAGCTTCTCCTGCAGTTCCTCCACAACATGGAGGTTGGGGGTGGCGAGACACAGATAGATGCAGTTTATCTTCCTGGGTTCCATATTTTCCACGTGGGTTCCAATTAGTCCTTGCTCTCCATCACTTCATGTCCAGCTTTTCTTTCTGACTTCCAGCCTGGCTGACCTGTATCAACTCTAGGCTCAGCCAGCACTGACACAGAAACTGCTCTAGGAGCCCACACAATTGCATAAGGTCTAGTTTCTACCATACCTCCTTTATTCTATATCAGTCGCACTGAATCAACCTCTCTGCTCAAACTCTGATACAGTGGGGATAGTAGCAGCCACCTCACAAGGTTGCTTTAAGGATCAGATGAGACAATGGGTGAGAAGTGGCTTTAAAAAGTATAATGTGTATTCTGTGTATGTGTGCTTATTTTGAAAATCGCATATGGAAAAATTTATTTATCAAACTCAAAAGTGTAATACTTCCAATGTTTTAAAAGCCTAACAGCAGCAAGCAGAACTCCTGGTCTCCCGAATACCTGCTCTGCTGTCTTCTTTCCAGTTGCTCAGGCCAAAACCTTGGACTGTCCTCGACATTGTTCTCTCCTACACACCCTTTCTCATATCCAGAGCTCCGTCACTTGTCCCCCAACTCCCTGGACCACCATGACTCTTGTCAGGATATTGCAACAGTCTCCTCTCTGGCTGTCACTCTCTTTCTGAAATGATCCAGCTAAAACCTCAGTTAGATCATCTTCTGCTGAAAGCCCTCCAATGGCTTCCCTTCCCTTTCAGGAAAAGCCACATTTCTCTCAATGACCTAACAGGTTCTTGGCTTTTCCTTCTTCTCTGATCTCATTTCCTAACACCTTCTCCCTTGTTCACTCTGCTCACCATACTGGCTTACTTGCCGCTCTTCTCACATGCCAAGTGTGCACCATTTCTTAAAACTCTTTTCTCCTGTTTTTCAGAGAGAAGGAATCAGACACTGAAATGATGACTCTGGTGTCGCTGTAGGCTTAGACACATCTGGGGACATTGCTTGCCACCCGTACACAAGTATTTACTAGTAAACTATATGACCACAGACCAAAGCTGGATGCCATTCTGGAAAGTGCTTTTTACCAGGAATTAAATACACATCGAGGTTACTGTTAGTATTATGGTTAACAATGACAACTTAGATTTTAATTATTACAATCCATAATAACGTCTTGCATTTCTGTAGCTGTGAAGGGTTTTCAAAATGCTTTCACGTCCTTTATTTTGTTTGGTCCTCACAACAGCATGAGCAGTGAGGTATTATTTTCTTTTTTTTTTTACAGATAGGGAAACTGAGGTTCAGAGGAATCAATCAACTCATCCAGAGTCAAAGAGCTAGTAGCTGACAAGACTAAATTTCAGAGGCCGGTTTGCTGATGCCAGCTCCGTCCTCTTTCCTTTCTGCTACAATTAGGAGCCATTTGTAAGGTTAACGTTACCATAAATAACTACTCAGAAAAGGGTTTGATCCTATTCAGATGGAATTGGGAAAAAGTTGTTCTTGCCATTGCTACCATCCACAATTCAAAATACTCCCACCGTGCCCACACTTTTGAAACTTTTGCATTTCCTTTTCATGCAAATATCCCTGGGATTTGTGTTGTGCTGGGTCAACCAGTTTGCTTTCCTCCCGAGAGTACCTCTGCAGAAGAAGGGCCTTTTTCATTTCATGGAAATTGAAGAAAAGAGAGAGGAGGCATGTTAGGTGGCAAAAATTCTTTGCTTGACCCAACTGTAGTCAGGCTCTTGAACCCTCTCCTGGGCCAGTTCGTTTACTTCCTTGTAAAATCCAGTTTTAGCAAGAATCCCCCACCCTGGATACCTAATCAGGTTCCACATCCTTCATCATCTCCCAGGTGATATCTGATCAGCCTGGCCTGTCTGCAGCACTAATCCTGTTAGGTCAGGTTAGCCAGAATCCCCCTTACTCCTGATGTGCCTCTTAGTAATTTTTCATCTGTCGATCCCCACCCTGTTCCCTGACTATAAATTCCCACTTGCCCGTGCTGTATTCAGAGTTGAGCCCAATCTCTCTCCTCCCCCACTGCAAAACCCTATTACAGCTCCCTTCACCTCTCATGGTGGTCCTGAAGAAAGCCTTCCTTACTGTGCTTTAACAAGTATCATTGAATACATTTTTCTTTAACATAGGAAATATATCATTCAGGTAAGTTGGACAGGTGTATTACAATCCTCATTTTTTGAGTAGGCAATACGACTCAAAGTGCTCAAAGTAACAAGTTGGCAAGGAGCAAAACCAGAATACCATATTGTTTCCCTTGTAGAATGAGAGGTATTGGATTAAATGTCTCTAAATTCACTTCTAACACACCATGAGCCCCATCTACTGAACTTTTGCAGCAAGGTTGTGATGAGGGCTACAAAGAAGTTTATCCTTTATGGAAAATTTGAAAAGGTTCCACATTTCTCAGCTCTGGGGGCCTGTCCTGTAAAAGCAAATGAGTGTTTCAAAGAACAGGGGATTTTCTGTCCCTTGTGTAGGAACCCAGATTGTATCACCAGGACATTTGTCATGGCTCCTGAGCTGCAATGTTCCTGTCAGAGTGGAAATATTTGGAGCCAAGAAGTGTGTATCATGACTCTCACGCTTACTGTTTGTTACTAATAACTGCTGCCATCTCTTGGACTCTGGTACCAGGTGTTGTGCTTCACCTGCATTATTTCACTTAACTCTCCCACTCCCAAGCAACACTATTAGGGAATTTCATTTACCTCCATTTTATGTGTGAAGAAACTGAGGCTTGAGATCACAAAGCTGCTATGTGGAAGGGCTGGGATTCTAACACTGGTCTATCCCATCCTAAAATCCCCGTTCTGTGCAATATGGCACATGAAGCCTGGGGTGAGGGTGGGGGTACAAAATTAGAGGTGGTCACCTTAATTAAATTTAAATGATCTTAGGTAAAGTCCATTGACACCAGAAGGTTAGTTACTACTGTGAGATTCTGCCTCCCTCCCTCGCAGGGTTGTTTGGGCAGTGCCGATTATAGTCTCTAAATCTTGAATGTTGAAATCCTAAAGATTAAAACCACTAAACTCTAAAATCCCCAAAATCAAAATCCTGAAAGGTCAAAAATCTTGAAAATATAATTCTGGAAAAAATAATTTTAGCAATTCTTTAAAAGACATTTATTTACATTTTTAAAAGAGGATGTATCTGAGAAACATAAAAACATGACAACACTTCATAGGCCACTTAACACAATAAAATAGGCAATAATACATATTTTTGCAAGCGTAAACACTAGGGTGTATTAATGACAGTCACACATAAGAGTCATGAGCAGGCAAATATAATTTGAAATAAGTCAAAAAGCAAGATGTAGAAACACACATTACTATGGTTGATAATTGTGTGCACCCAGCTTATAACTGTGGTTATCTGAAATACCGTGGCAGACAACCTAAGTGTTTTGACCGGATCAGTCAAAAATTGCCCTGGGACCCTACCACATATGCAGTTGTCCAAAGACCCAAGGTCTTGAAAATTTTATCTTTCACAAATGCAGATGTACAAAAGGACATCTCATTTATTGAGGAAGTTTCAGTGTTTTTACATACGCACACAATGTTTACACACAAAATCAATGTTGTGATAGTGAACTTTCAAGGAGTCAAATTTGCAAAAAATGCCTAACATGAATTAGAACTCCCTAAAAGTCTTTATGCAATTTATACCTCCAACTTAAAAATGGTGTGAAGATGAAAAATATAGCGTGGCAAATTGTAAAAAACGATGCTGATAATTTAAAATACTGAGGGAAAAAACACTAAAAAAAGAAAAGAGAGAGAAAAAGTTAAAAACAAAAAAACCCTGAAAATGCATTAATTTCTTGCCCAGAATTCAGAGATTAGGATTTCAACATTTGGGATTTTAATCTTTCGGGATTGTGATTTTGGGGATTTTAGATGCTACGGACTTTGATTTTTAGAGATTTTGATCATTTGGGATTATGACGTTCAGGATGGTGTCTTTTGGCATCATGGCCCAAATCCATTTGAGGATCAGAGAAGCCCATATAAAGGGCCCAGCATATGGCCTGGCATGCAGTAGGTACCAAGTAAATGGCACAGGAGGTGGTGCAGGAGAGTGGTTAGGAACCCTGCTCTGGAGTGAGACTTCCTGGGTCCAAATCCCACCTCCTCTACTTAGTAGCTGTGTGACCTTGGGCAAGTCTTATAACCTCTCAAAGCCTAAATCTCCTCATGTACAAAATGGGGATAACGATCAATCTATCCCCAGGATTAAATGGGATGATTCACATCAAGGACCTCGTAGTGTCCCTGACTCATTGTCTTCATCAAGACATTATGGCTCTTCTTATTATTAATGTGACTATTTTTTCAGTTCTCACATGTGCTGCTTCACCCCAAGAACAAGGACAAGGGTGGGAACTGTGAGTGATGGATAGGGAAGGAGGCAACACCCCACATTTCTCCAGGGCCCTCATGTTCATAAGCCCCTGTGCATTGTGAGGAGGCTTATGAGGGGATGCAGTGTTTCTCCACCTTCTAGCAGCTCAAGCTCCTTCAGGTGGTTTGGGTGGGGGGCTGAGGAACATGTGAGGGGAGCAGCTCAGGGCCCTGAAGTGGGGCAGGGGAGGGGGAGAAGGGGAGAGTGTTGCAGTTCCTGTGAGGTGGGGTGGAGACTCGGGCACCCCAGGCTGGCTGTTAGATTCCCAAGAAGACTGGTGGCTTTTGCATTTCTATCCCAGTGTGGGAGGTGCAGGGGGCCGAGGACTCAGGAGTGATGCTCCAGGCTGACTGTCACAGGGGGCAAGATTGGCAAGCTGGGGCTGCTGTCTTGTTTCTTCCAACGGCTCAAGGGGCAGAAAAGACCACTTTTCTGCCCCTTTAGAGGTTTTATGCTCTTTCCTGCAACAGTGTCTAAGCCTTCAGGTCTGCCCAAGCTTGAGGTCAGTGGAGGTAAGAGAAGGCGTGAGTTGTGTGAAGTGGAAAGACCTGCTCCTGTCAGATGAAGACTGTTTCTCCTTCCCTGTTGAGGGTCCATGTGTGACTGGGATGTGTACCTGCCCAGAGACAAGTGACCAACATTTTTCCCCAAGCAGCTAAAGCAGCCCATTCTATAGGGCACAAATGAACAAGAAACAACCAGATTCAGACCATGTGTTAATTTCCAACTTGAGTATATCCCAAGAGGCTCAGCTTCAAAGATGAAGTTTGATTTTGAGTGATTTTCTGTTGTCTTAGTCTTTTCTGATGCTAGAAATATAAGCTGTTTATACTATTTAGTGATAATGAGAGAAAAGATCGTACTCACCACAATGTTACACAACAGAGAAGAACACAGTGTCCAACATTTGGTAGTTGCTCAATAAACATTTGTCGAGTGGATGAGTGAAGCTCAATACAGAGGGAAAAAGACTTGAAGAGG
>NW_007727166.1:279529-315885 GCF_000696425.1 Galeopterus variegatus | reverse complement strand
TAATGAGAGAAAAGATCGTACTCACCACAGTGTTACACAACAGAGAAGAACACAGTGTCCAACATTTGGTAGTTGCTCAATAAACATTTGTCGAGTGGATGAGTGAAGCTCAATACAGAGGGAAAAAGACTTGAAGAGGAAAAAAAAAAAAAAACCTCTAAAATGTTGTTATTGGTTGGTGATAGGATTAGTCAATAAACATTTGTCGAGTGGATGAGTGAAGCTCAATACAGAGGGAAAAAGACTTGAAGAGGGAAAAAAAAAAAAAAACCTCTAAAATGTTGTTATTGGTTGGTGATAGGATTAGCGGTGATTTTTATATTTTCTCTATCCTCTGGAGTTTTGTATTGTGGTAATAAGATTATTATAATAACAGGTAATTATGACCAAAAGGAAATTAGAGCCAAAATTAAGGGGTCATTTTCCTATGAAGCAGAGGCCTGCTAGCAGAATCAGCAGTTCAGCTGTGGGAACCTAAGCCTGCTGCAGGGGGATACATTTTTACATCTATTTCAGATCATCTAATTTCACCTCTACTCTTTCTCTTCAAAAAGAACAAAGTCTCTCTTTACTCCAAGTGACAACATGCTGAACCACTTCCCCCTGAAATTAATTAGTGCCCAGTCTAAAATCCTGCCAAGATTCTAGAGAGGCAAAGTTTTGTAGTCATCAAGACAAGGGGCTTTAGAATAGACAAATCATTTTCAGTGCCTTAAAATGTAGTGTTATTTCTGAAAAAATCTCCTCATAATATATGTTTTTTCAAAAAGCATTTTCTCCTGATTTTAACACTTATTGAGAATGAGATAAAGTTTGCGGTAAATAGTCCTTTTATTGCAAACTGGCACAGTCCTAAAGATTGACTGTTGTCCAGCCAGGAACAGATTAGATTGGGGGAAACCCTCTCCCAGGCCCCGCTGTTCTTTTATGAGGAGTCGATCCTGAAATATTTACCTATTATCTTCTAACCCCATAACCCTCCAGGCTAAAATAAAGCCTGCCAAGGGAGCTGTGGCCATTTGAGGATTAAGCCAGAAGAACTGGCTCCTGTGCTATCTGGTGACAAGATTCAGAGACAAGATAGAATCACCCTCTTCATCTCCTGAGACCTGATCACCAACTCTACAGGGAACATACAGTTGCTATGGTGACAGACTGACATAAGGCACACTGTCAGCAGAAGTACCATTTAAGAAAGAACTCTTACCTTTTCTTAAACTACTCAGAAACCCTCTTCATCACGGGCTCAGGTAACTTTTGGGTAAGGAACAGGTATGACAATACCTAATATGGGAGATTCCTGGAGTGAATCTACACCAGGGAATTCCCATTTCATCCTTAGTGGGCAATTGCCGTGGGAATCTGGATTTTATTTCTGGCTCTGCCACTAACTTATTGAGTGGCTCTCATTCAAGTCAGTTTGCCGCTTGAAGCCTCAGTTTCCTCATCTGAAAAATGGGAATGATAATTCTTAACTCACAGGGTTGTTGTGCAGATAAAACGAGACAAGGTAGGTGAGAAGACTTGCCCCCTCCCCAAAAGGTGGGCGCTTGATCATTTTAACTCCCTTCCCTCTTGCTTTCCCAACAAAATATCAGGACCGTGCCTATCGCACAGTGATGTTCTCCTCAGTCAAGGTTGTCACCTGCTGCACCAACCTGTGCTAAGTCCCTCCACACGTACCACCTGCATCAAAGCTCTTAATTAATGCCAGGTGACCTCCAGCTCAGCTCTGTCGGACAAGGATCCCTGTGTCTCTTTTCATCAAGGATTTATCACGGGAGAACATTGAGAAGGAAGGATGTGTGCTGCTGCTCCAAGGAGCTGGGGCCACACTCTGATGCTTGGGAGTTGGTGGCGGTGGTTGCATTTTGTCATTTGTTTGTTTGTTTTAAAATATCCACATCCTGTCCCACAGCTGGAGCATAAAATCAAGCTTTAGTTGTGGGATTTTTGTTTACTTTATTCGCTAGCTGGGTTGGTCAGGAGTTTAACTGAGGTCAATGCCTTTACGTTGCTTGGATTCTGTAAAGAGAATTCTAGCAGTTTCTGGCTACTAAATCTGCTGCTGTAAAAAATGAACTTAAAAAAAATGGACTCGCACAGTCTAGTTGCTTTTTAGGATAAATTCAGTTTTGTTTTGCTTAAAAAATAATAACAAACTTCTAAATATTTATGTTTTCATTACACACAGGCAACTTTGACAATGGGAATTTTTGGTAAAAAAAAATAAAGAAAGAAAGAAATGTGGCAGCTTTCACAGCTGCAAATCATTGATTTAGCCCTACTTGCCAAAAAAAAAAAAAGAGAGAGAGAGAGAGAGGAATAAAGAAAAGGCGATTAGCCTTACCGCCAGAGGATGGCTCTCTGTCAGTTTTCATAAAGTCTTCCTCATGTCCCTTCTCTTACAACATTTCAGAGGTCTGGAAAGTATTTGTTTCATAAAGTCTGAGAGTTGACAAAGTAGAGCTTCTTAAAAATATCTTCCAAAGTTTAATAACATCGTATGCTGTTTTCATGATAAACATAATACTTGTTCATTAAAGAAAAATGAGAAAATATTGAAAAGTAGAAAGGGAAAGAATTCCTGTGCCCAAATGCAACTATTATTGACATTTTGGTGTATTTCCTAGCAGGCTTTTTACTTTACATATGTCTCCTCACTTGTTTTTCATAGAGATAATGACAGGGTGTGTACACTTTTGCACTGTGGGTCTCCCACATAACAGATAAGAGCATTTGTTGAAGCCTTGCTATGTGCCAGGTAGTCCGCCACTACTTAGTGTCTTTAAGCCAGCCTGACATTCTCACATGTCCACAGGATCATTTTCCATCATCATCATCAGCAGCTACATAAACACAATTCAATTCCTTCTACACTGCATCCTGTGAAAAAGACTGGGTGGACTTTCTCCCAGTTTGAAGGGTGTTTGAGGATGGTCTCACTTCAAATAAGGGCTACATGACATAAAAATGTCACCATGAGAAGCTTAGGGTGAAGGGGAGCCTCAGTTTTTTATTTCAACCCAGAGGGTGACATTTTATTCTGAAGATTTCACTGAGTTGAGTTCAGACATTTACAGTTTTTAAAGTTTGCTGTAATATTATGGATGGGGAAGCTCCCTGGGCTCATTGTATTTCAAAATAATCATCATTTTTTCCCAATGGGTCCACATAAGAAATTATACCTGACTGAATGCCCTTTAAAAGCATTAATTCAATATCAGGAAGAATTTTTTAAAAAGAACTTTTAAGTGATTACATTGTGTAATGTTGAATATACTAATTATCCTGATTTAAGCATCATGTATTGCACTCAGGTATTGATATTTAATACTATACCCTACAGATATATATTTCAATGAGAACTTTTAAAGAGTCTCTAATGTCAGTATGGAATAGAGGTTTGAGGCCCAAAGAAGAGACATGCAACACGATTTCTTATGGCAGTTGACCAAGAGAGGCACACTTTTCCAAGGGCACCTGGGCAGATGTCCAACCTGGGAATGTTAAAACACCCAAGTTGGCACATATTCATCCTTCACAGCAATGAAACTGAGGCACAAAGAGAGACATCTATGATGCCATTTGGGAGAGACAGGTCATTGGATTAAGCTGCCAGGGACATATATAACCAAAAGTGGTTTCAAATATGAGGTTTCACCCAAAATTCTTGTGGGCAGATATTCCATGAAATAATAATGCTTCTTACATGGCAACTCTGTGTAACCCTCAGGGTGAGACATATAAATAGATGCCTGAGTTTGCTGAGAATAAAGGTAAGGAGGAGGCATTTCATGGGAAAGGGCATGGTGTGTTAGGGTCACGGGGAGAGGTTCAATTTGGTTGCAGCAAGACTCATGTATGGGGAAGTGGCATGGCATGGGGGTGAAGGAAGGCCACAGATGAACTTTAAAGGGTCATAAATTCAAGGTTTTGACTATCCTGTAGGGGCTGGGGAACCACTGAGAAATGGTTAATTAGTAAACTTTCTCTGGCACCAAGGGAGAGGATTGAGCAGGGAAGGAACGTTTGCCATGTTCTAGGTGAGGCAGGATGAGAGTAGCACTAAGGTGTCAGTAGTAGGGATGGAGAAGAACATGCTACTTTGAAAAAATGTCAAGTAATTAGCATCGCCAGGACTTGGTATAGGTACCTAAGCAGCACATTACTGCTTTTTGGTCCCCCAAAGTGCATGTTTCTGTGTTTTGATGGCCCAGCCCCTCCATGCCCTCCCTTTCCAGCAGCAGAGAAGTTGTTTCTCAGCCCTTGGGAAATGTTGCACACTCTTTAGTGTCCCCAGACCAGGGTCAAAGACAGGGGAAGCATGGTGAGGAAGGATGACTCCAAGGACAGGGAAGCCATGGAGTCAAAGGGTTAGGTTTTTCTCACGTGTTTGGGGTAGAGTGGCCACAGGTCAATTGGGGTGGGCATTCTGTCTTTTCAGATGGTGGCTGTATTAGTCTGTTTTCTGTCACTTATAACAGAATACCTGAAACTGGGTAATGTATAAAGAAAATAAAACTTATTCCTTGCAGTTTTGGAGGTTGGGAAGTCCAGGGAACACATCTGGTGAGGATCTTCTTGGTGGCTCTACAACAACGCAGGGTATCACAGGGTGGGAACAGTAAGAGCTCCTTCATGTGCTCTCCTCATAAAGCTACCACTCCCGTGACAACCCACTAAACCGTTCACCCATCTCTTCTGAATGGATCAACCCATTCATGAGGGCATAGTCATCATGATCCAATCACCTCTTAAAGGCCTCACCTTTCAACAGTGACATAGTCTGATTTTCTACCTTCTTAACACTGTTACAATGGGGATCAAGCTTCAGTGACTTTTGGGGGGACATTCAATCCATGGCAATGGCTGATGGAACAGAAAGTGGGCAGGGAGTGAGAAGGAGCCCCTCCATGTACCTTGACTGGCTTCCTGAGAGTGGAGCAGATTAGCTGAACATAGCACCTAGCATGAGTACTGAAGAGAGTGCTAGCACTGAGTCAATGAGAGATAAGGAAATAAAGAAAACTAGTAGAATGATCCCTCTCTTCCTTCCAAATGCCCTGTCTTTGTGGGTCAGCCTGAGCCAAGTCTTGGTTCCAAAGGACTTTCAGGAACAGGAAAACCCATCTGGGGTCTGAAGTTGAAAGATCCAGTAAGGTGAATACTGTAGGTTGCTCCCATTTTAAAAATGATGACAATCAGTTGGTAACTTGCTCAAGGTCTTCCATGCAGCCGGGGTTAGAGCCAGTAATGACAGGCAACTCTCTGGTGGTGTGTACTCTGTGCAGGCATTGCTCTCAACGTTTTATTTGAATTATATCATCCCTGTGAGGTTGGCACTTGTACTATCCCCATTTTATAGATGGGGAAATTGAGACACAGAGAGTTAAGTAACCTGCCCAAGGTTACATAGCATATATGATGGAGCCAGAATTCAAATCCAGGCAGTTGGACATCAGAGTGTGCGCCTGACCATGATGCTCCATTGACTTCATCACCAGCCAAGTCTTCTGATTCCAAGCCCACTGCTCTTTCCAATACATTGTTAACAGTCAGTTCTTGGCATAAAAATGTCAAATATCATGCCAATAATTTTATATGTAAGGGATTTCAAAGGTATACCTCTGGGGAGCCCATGATCTCAGCCACATTGTAGGAAATAAATTGCAGGAGTTTAGTGTCTTAAATTCAGATCACAAACATAGTATTAGCAGTGGGGTGGAAGTATTAGTAAAACTTCATTTTATTAAATGAACATCTGTTTCCTGGAATTTGACAGCATTCCTATACAAGTATGGTTAGATGGGATGGCTCACTGAGAAAGTCTAAGTATTCTTTCTAATAAAACGTTGTTAGTCATAAAAACTATAGAGATGAAGTCAGTGGGTAAACAGTCTGAATTTTAGTACTCCTAAAGAGAGAAGTGAGATACATTCTTTTATCTGCCCAATTGTAGAATCATTGTGCCAACAAGACACAGAAAGATTGGACAAGGAAACAGCATTTAGTGGACAAATGGTTTTTGGCAGGGAAGTGGGCATGGTCCAGAATGTTGGGAAATGTCACTGTCTTTTTTCTACTTTTGATATCGAGTCCTGTGGCAGACTGATTATAAAAATGGCTGCAATTCTTCAGGCATTTTGCAGCGCAACTTTGCCAGCGACTCCGTTAAGAGATGGAGTCTACTTCCCTAGCCCCTTCCCACAGCCCAATTGGGCTGTCTTGTGACTTACTCTAGCCAGCAGAATGTGGCAGGAGAGATGGCATGTCAGTTCCAAGCTTAAGATCTTGAAAACAAGACCTCTCGGTCAGTTCTAAGACCAAGAGTTCTTGAACACTTCCATTCTCTCTCTCGCTCCTCTGCCTTTACGTGAGAACAGTGCTGAACTAGCCTGCTGGGAGATGAGACACTGTGTGAAGCAGAGCTGAGCATTCCCAGCTGAGCCATCCTAGAGCAGCCATCTCCAGCAAACCTTGCAACTATTGGCAGACACATGAGCAAGCTCAGTTAACATCATGTGAGCCCATCCCAGATGAGCAGAGCTGCTTGGCCAACACCTAGATGAGTGAAAAATAATAAATCGTTGTAATTTTGCACCACTAAATGTTGGGGTGGTTGGTTATGCAGCATTCTGTGGCAATAGATACCTGATAAAAGTACTAAAGGCTTATCTCATCAGTGACAGGAAGTCTGTTCTCCTCTCATTCCCTTTCCTATGTCCCTGGTTGCATCGTTTTCATTTGTTTTTAATAGTGGTGGCAGCCTCTTCCCCACCCAGCCCCACAGAAAATCTGAGGTCCGGCCATGGGTGATTTACTTGGGAAAGGTGGCCAACTCTTCCTTACAGTACAGATGGACAGAGGGAACCACACTCATGCTCCTCCAGCCCAGAAAAACAAGCCATCCACATGTCGGGAACTCAGACCTTCATCCTTGTTCCCATCATGCGTATACTTTGATCTGCTCACCATTCTATTCCCAACATGCCTCCACTTCCTGTTTGGAGAGGGATATAGCAAAGAGTTTAGAAGCAGGAAATCTGGAATTGTGCAGATCTGGACTCAAACTCTGGCTCAGCCACTTACCAGCTATGTGCCCTTGGAAAAGTCACTTAACTCAGTGAGCCTCAGTTTCTCTGTACATAAAATGGGGATGATAATCCCTACCTATAGGGTTACTGTGAGGATCAAGTGAAAGACGTACTTAGGATGTATTAAGTGCTTAATGAATGGTAGTTTTGAATAACTGGTGGATTAACTGGGCCCATTCTCTCCAGTTGCAAACTCTGGGGCTCCCTTTCAGAACTCTAGTTTGGATTCAAGCTGCCTGCTCCATCCCCAGCTCCACCTGCATGGAATCCAATCTCTAGCCCCTCTGGACACCCCGATGGATGGATTAGAGTGCCCCAGTACATGTTCACTTTCGAACAGAAAACAGTCAGAGCCCCTCTGCAAGTGGGTCAGTGGGCGAGCCCGCCTCCCCAAACCTGTAAGCTCTGCTGACCGCCGGCAATGATTTTCGCATGATGCAATGCTCACTCTCCCCTTTGCAATGGTATTGAGTTTCCTCCTTTTCCCATACACTTCAGAGACTGCTGCCCCTCTCACATTTCAGACGCTGACCCGCTCCTCTGCACTTTTCCCCTCGGCTTGTCTGGAGCCCTGCATAATGAAATTCAGACAGTGGTGACTAAGTTCCCCTGAACTGGGTGGCGAGGGCTGGACTGCCCAGCCTTGCAGGGAGCGTGATTCTTCGATGGCCAAGATGGAAAGCTGGGTGAGAGCTAGCCTGGTGACCTCATTGCTTTTTGTCAGCTCAGAGGTTCCTCATGCTGAAGAGAAAGGCAAATGCTTTTGATCTGACGGTTGGAGGGGGGACAGGGTGGAGAATGCATGTGATATATGAAATGAAACAAGCTTTCCAAAAACAACAAGGCCGAATCATAATAACTTACATTTGTGGAACACTCTGCAGTCTCCAGCACTCTGTTCACACACATTGTCTCCGTTGATTCTCACAGCAACCCTGGGAGGCAGACGGGATGAAGATTAACATCCCTGTTGGACCAAACTCCCTGTTAGACTTGGAGGCGAGTGCTGAGGTCACGCAGCGAGTAGGTGACAGAGACTGGGACCACATGCAGGTCTCTGGATCCCACACCCCAGTGCTCTGTCCTCTGCATTATGCAGCCTTCTCTCTTGCATTTCAGACCAAGACTAAGGCTCAACATTTTAAAAACTTTCCCATAGAATCACTCCTTACGGCAGAGGGGAGTGAACAGCTTAAGATGCGAAATAACTACTCAATCCTCTGTTTTCTCTAAAAAATTCATTTGAACTATGAATTCTGTTACATTATTTCATATTTCTATTACCCATATTTAATATTCTTTTTTTTTTTTTCCTTTTTGTCTTTTTTCGTGACCGGCAACGGATCGCAACCCTCAGTGTCGCGCCCGTACCGGACCGGGACCGGCAACGGGATTGCAACCCTCGGTGTTGCGCCCGCACCTCGCTCAGCCAGTGAGCGGGAACCGGTCTGTATGTGGGATCCGAACCCTCGGCGGGAGCGCCGCCGCACTCCCAAGCGGCGCACTGTAGCAGTGCGCCACCGGGCCGGCCCCATATTTAATATTCTTAATATAAAAGTAAAGCTTTATTTTTGCTTCCCTTAGATAAAATAGATGTTTCAGGAAGATGGCTTTGCTGAGCCCCTCGTGACTTCAGGAGTTGGTGGCACCAAGTTCTAGATGCTTCCCACCAGTGTACAGGATGAGCGTGTGACACAGTTGAGTATCACCACAACCACCACCTGAAGACATGCCTTATTTGAGCCCCTCTCTTGATAGGATGTGATTTTTAATTGGGATTGTTGCTTAGGGTTTCCTTTAAACCATATGCCCCAAACATTCCATCCTGTGTTGTTTGACAATGGAAAGACACATGTTTGTAAGGTATGTTTAGTGTCTGAGAGGCTGAAGGAATGAGTTTTTGTGCATTCCCAGATGCACTGAGTGCATTTGCAGAGCAGAAAACATGCGCCCTAAGCAGGAATCAAAACTGGGGAGCAAGCAGAGCCAAAGGACTAGCAGTGAGGGGAACCAGCTGAAGGGTCTGAATGCAAGATTTAGGGCCTCTAGAGAGCTGCTGTAACCCTATGCGCTACCTTACGTCACCATCTGGGCAGCTGTCACTTGGAGGAGTCTTAAGGAGGAGTCCTACTATCAGCAAGAGAGCACTCTTTCCACTCCTTCTAGGAGGTCAAGGATCTGTAAATTGTAACTCTGACTCCACAGGGCCCAGCAGCACAAGCCTCAGCTGACTCCAGCTAGCCTTCCCAACCCTTGCTGTCCACCCCAAAGATAGCTTGGCCCTTGCCAGTGGGCTATTTGCTCCAGAGAGACTCCTGGCACCAGCAACCTACAAAGTTAGTAGGGATAATTGCATCATGCACGCTCACAAGAACAAATGGGATCTAACTCCAAGTGAGAGGTGAGGAGACTATCACGAGAGCTGGCTTCTTTGGCATGGGTTTGAAGCAAATGAGGATATATTCCAAAGGAGTCTTGCAATTGTTTGCAACCATGGTCCTGGGATTTGCTGAAGGAAAGAAAATGTGAGGAAGAGGACCTCAGTAGCTAGCGTGTACAAGAGCTTTTTGTGTGCCAAGCACTGATCTAAGCATCTTAAGTGCATTAGTTCATTTACTTCTCACAATAGGCTTTCAAGGTAGGTGATATTATGACCATCCCCTTTTCACAGATAAGAACACAAAAGCAGAGAGGGTAAGTAACTAGCCCAAGGTAAACAGCTAGTATGTGGCAGAGCTGGGATTTGAACCCAGGGCTCCACACTTTTAACTACCATGTTATATTGCCTCTCACTGCCTTCACAATGCACCCAAGAACCATCGTAACTGAACCTTCTGTAGCCCTTTTTTATGCCAGGCAGTGAGCTGAATGGTTGGCATGCACTATCTCCAACAATCTTAACAACATTCTGGGAGAAAAACTTCTTTCATTACCTCCATTTTCTAAATTACTTCCGGTTTCGAATGAGTAAACTGAGGCTCAGAGATTTTGACTTGCCTGAGGGTACACAGCTGGTACATGACTCTAAAGCCCATGCTTTTTTTTTTTTTTTTGCTATTTTTTAAAAAGTTAAAACATAATTGATCATACATATTTGTGGGATACAGAGTTATCTATCAGTATTTGTGTACTGATGATCAAATTAGAGTAATTAGCATATTTACCATTATAAAATGTACTCATTCTTTGTATCCATTAATCAATTTCTCCCTAATCTCCTACCTCCTCCTCTACCCCCTCTAATAACCACAGTCCTATTCTCTCCTTCTGAAAGTTAAATATTTTATTTTGTCCTTCCTTCCTTCCTTCCTTCCTTCCTTCCTTCCTTCCTTCCTTCCTTCCTTTTTCAGCTCCCAGTCATGAGTGAAGACATGCACTATTTCTCTTTCTGACCCTGGCTTATTCCACTTAACATAATTTTCTCCAAGCTCACCTATGTTTCTGTGGATGGCAGAATTTCATTCTTTTAGGGCTGGCCCCGTGGCGCACTCGGGAGAGTGCAGCGCTTGGGAGTGCAGCGGTGCTCCCGCCACAGGTTCGGATCCTATATAGGGATGGCCAGTGCGCTCACTGGCTGAGTGCAGTGCGGGCGACACCAAGCCAAGGGTTGCAATCCCCTTACTGGTCACAAAAAGGACAAAAAAAAAAAAAAAAAAAAAAATTTCATTCTTTTATAGCTGAGTAGTATCCCATTGTATATATATATATAGCACAACTTCCTTATCTAGTCATCTGTTGATGGACATTTAGGTTGGTTCCATATTTTGACTATTGTCAACAGAGCTGCCATAAACATGGGAGTATAGATTTCCCTTAGTAAAGCCCATGCTCTCAATCATTCTATTTTGCTGTCTTCCATGTAAATGGCATAAACTTTAGATAGCCCAAAACAAATGAAAAAGATTGTCAGAGAGCCTCCTGTGTATTCTGGACACTAAATAAGTACAGACTTATTTCTAAGAGATGTTTCTAGGAAATGATAACGTGGGAGGCAAGCAGTACAGTGAAAAGCAAAAACCCCAGAGCTTGTGGTCAGAAGATTTAGGTTCAATCTCATCATTGGCACTCATGTTTCAGCCTCAGTTTCCCAGTTTCCTCATTTGTAAAATAGAGGCAACAACAAAGCCTCCCTGTGGGAATTGAAAGATAGGGCATATGTGGTGCTGTTATTATTTAACATATGTAAAGGGTTATCTTTTTTAGCCAACTCCTTTCATTTTTTAGATGAGAAAATAGGATCCTAGAGAGGTTACAGAAACTTGCTCAAGTCCCATGGCTAGTTCGTGACAGAGGCAGGACTTGAAAGCAAATCTTCAACCTTCCAGTCTAGCACATTAGCTACTTTACTGGGCTGGTTTTCTGACATTCTCTAGAGCTTGTGTTTTAGGATTCTCCTCTCATTACTTGGATCCATCTGTTAAACTGCTACTTCTCTGGATACTGGTGGAATTAGAGGTCAAAAAGGTTAGGAAAAGGCCAGTGTACATCCTCCACAATGATCTAGTGGGCTCACAGTTCCCATCCCTTAAAAGAGCAGCTGGAAAGTGGCAAGATTGGCAGAAAAATTCCTGTCTCCCCCATCTCCTGCTTATGTTTGGAGGACGTACTACCCAATGATGATGTGAACAAAGAGACGAGGAAGGCATCATAGACTTCTTTCAGGTAGTCTTGTCTTCTCTAAAGGCAGGTGTGGTGTTGTGGGGAGAGGGAACTACTAAAGAAGAAATCCAACTGGGATCAATGGAAAGTCCCACACTTAGGTTTAAAAAAGTCCACTGTACCTAATGCAGGATAAAGCAGAATAGTCCACTGAAATGACCTTGGGGTTTTAGGTGTACAAGCTCATAAGAAATAATATTTCTATAAAGTTGTCTAAAAAAGAGACTGCATTCTTAGGGTATGTGATGGTTCATTTTATGTGTCAATTTGACTGGGCTATCAGATGCCCAGATAGCTGGTAAAACATTATTTCTGGGTGTATCTGTAACTGTGTCTCCTGAAGAAATTAGCATTTGAATCTGGATTGAGCATGGAAGATCTGCCCTTACCATTGTGGGTGAACAGCATCCAATTCGTTGAAGGCCTGAATAGAAAGAGGTAGAGGAAGGATGAATTCACTATTTCTCTTCTTGAACCGGAGCAGCCATCTTCTCCTGCACTCAGATATACAAACTCCTTTTCTTGGGCTTTCAGACTCCGGGACTTACACAGTGGCACCTCTCCTTCCCCAGTTCGCAGGCCTTCAGAGTCCAGCTGAATGACCCCACTAGCTTTTCTGATTCTCAAGCTTGCAGAGGGCTTTTTGTAGAACTTTTTGTCTTCCATAATAGCATGAACCAATTCCCATAGTAAATCCCCTCTTACATATCTGTGTATATAGCCATTGTTTCTGTTTCTTTGGAGAACCCTGACTAATACAGAATGCACTAATAGCTGCTTTCTACTCCTGACCCTGTCACAAACTGACTGAGTGACAAGCAAGCTTTTTAAACCTCTCAAGGTGAGGAATGTTATAGTGCCTCTGTATTCTGTATTTAAGCCCATTTCTGGATGTCATATTTAAATCTGGTACTGACAAGCTGGGGCATAACCAGAGTCTGCTGACTGGGCATTGGCAGGAAACTCACCTTTGTGGGGCCTCCATGTACTGGAAACTGGGCTAGGGTTTAACCTATATGGTCTCAGTTAAACCTCACGCCAATTGTGAAATGTAGTTTTCATTATTCTCTCTCTCTTTTTTTTTCAAGGGAAGAAATTTGCCCAAGATCACGCCCCTTGGAAGTGGCAGAGCTGGCTCCTAAATCTATGTTCTTTCCAGTACCAGGATAGCAAAAGAGCTGACCATGTCATGAGAGGACGACTGTGGAAACGGGTCATAATAGCTACCCAAAAAACATGTGAAGGACTGTCACATTCAAGAAGTTGGATCTGTTTCTCTTTGGCCTCAGAAGAGGAACGTTATAGGGAAACAGATAGGAAGTTGATGTCAGGAATAACTTTCTATTAGAGGGTGATTCAACAAAGGACCCAGCTACCTTAACTCATCCCGAGTGTCTCCTCATCAGAGGAGGTGCTATCAGTACCAGCCAGTGTCCTCCCAGCTTGTACTACATGGGCATGCTGGCCCCCCTCCAATTGCCAGATCCTGTGAACCTTTGGGCATTCTTTCGCCATTGGAGCTCATTGTACTTGCATGCTGGAAGTGAAGGGAGAATTATCATTTCCCCCAGCACTGACATCCAATGACTGAGCAGATAAATACCCCTGCCTCTTGCTCTCCAGGTGGGATAACTCTGGGGTTCATGATCTGTGGTTTTCCAGAGTTCCCTAGCACGATGATGCTCCAGTTGGTGGAAATGTGCCTCAGTGTTTTCTTTTCTTCTCTATCTCACTTCCCGCTGCCCAGCCAGTGTTCCCAAAATAACCTCCCAAATAAGCCACTTGCACTAGAATCCTGTCTCAGAGTCTGCATCTGGGGGACCTGAAAGTAAGGCAACCTCTATGACTCATGAGTACTGGACCAAAGGTATGTGGGTTTTCAACCTGCTTCTTGGCCGTGTGCTCTTGGGCAAGTCACTAACCCTCTCTGGCTCTTCAGTGTAATTTGTGTTAATTAGGGTAACAACAGCTGCCATTGCAAAGAGACACCGATATAGAGAGACTTAAAGAATAATGATGCTGTTTGTCATGAACACTCTGCAGTGAGTGTTTCAGGCTGGCAGGTGGCTGTACTCCAGTTATTCAGGGAATTGTGCTGATGGCAGCTTGGCCACCTTCAATGTGTGACTTTCAAGACTGCTGATTACACTTAGAAAGCAGCCCTGGTTGTGCTACTATGACCACTGGGAAGGGGGAAGTTTTAGATGGCAGTGGAAGAGGTGTGCCTCACATCTGTTCACAATTTCATTGGTCATAACTTAGTGACACGGCTATGCCTAGACACAAGTGGCCTGGGAGTTGTAGTCACATTCCAGCCAGAATCTATTACCATGGAAGAAAGGAAGAACAAATTTTGGAGGCCACCCAGGAGTCTCTGTCACATCTAGTCCCTTTCTGACTTCTCAAGTGCAAGCTTCCCGAAGCAAGGACTGTGATTTTGCTCACCATGCACCACCAGGGCTTGGCACAAGTGTGTGGCACGTAGGAGGTGCTCCCTAACTATGTGTCGGATGAACGAAGGAACGAGTGAGTGAGTGAATGAGTAAATAAAAGGATGAGTGGACTTCTGTTTTCATTAGCTGTGTGACTTCAGGCCCATCTCTTAGGCTCCAAACCTCCACCTCCTCATGTATAAAATGGGCTAGAAGTGCCTGCTCTGCTTGCCCCTCAGCGTTGTTCTGAAGATAAAATATGACGACAAGAAAAATCATTTTTATATTTCTCTACAGTTTACAGAAGCACTTTCACATCTCTGATCTCATTTGATTTCCACTAACCCTGTGTGATGCTCGGAAAGCATCGTGGGAGAGCAGAGGCTGAGAGAGGAGCTGGACGTGGTGTGTGTGAAGTGCCCTCTCAGATGGTAAGGCCAGAGGAGGTCATCATATTCAGGTCATTCTGGAAAGCCGCTGTTATGAGTTCTGATACTGTGTTGATTCTGTGTAGACTCAGTCACAGGGTACTTTCCAGAATAAACCAGGAGAAAGAACTGTGCTATGATGGTGTTGTCACAAAGAAGGGAAGAGCAAAGATGACACTACGGGTTCCTGGAGTTATTATTAGATGACCCTGCGTCATTTTGCAGAGAGGGAAACCAGACTTCAGCACTCCATTGAACCTTCGAGATCATTCTAGTCCAAATTCCTCTGTGGCCCAGAGAGGGGAGGTACTTTTCTTAAGGTCACCCCACTCATGGAATGACCAGCCATCCTAGTGTGCACTGAAATCCCACCTCCTGGGAATCTCCTGATTCCTGAGCAAACCAGGAGGGTTGGTCACCCTACAATTGGTAAATGTTTTTCAGACTCCCAAACTCCCTGATTGCAAAAGACCACGCAGGCACTAAATGTAACCACGAGTGAGTTACTTCACCTCTCTGAGCTTCAACTGTCTCATCTGTAAAATGGAAGTGATAATGCCGAACTCAAAGAATTGTTGTATGGGTTAATCCAGAAAATGCATATAGAGGGGCCACTAAGCTGTAGATACTATGACTATTATTATTACTTCCCAGTACTAGAAGTAGGTTATCCTGGTTTTCTAACTAATTCTCTTTCTGTTACCCTTAGTTACCTCTGGTACACCTGATATAACACCATTATGGGGTTTTTCTGCACATGAAATACAGTTTCTGTATTACAACTGGAAATTTTTATAAACTTAGATGCCCAAAAAGCATAGCTTTTTTAATGAACAAAGAGCTTTTGCTGCCTATACTAAAAGTCACATCTTCCAAGAGGAATTCAGTCTACAGTTCAACTGTACCCAAATGATTTCTTTTTTAGATTATGAGAATACGTTGCTATTAAGTACAGTAAAATGTAAGGATTTAGATGTTTCTGGCACCAAGGGTTTTACTAATGTATGTGGCAGAAGAGAATGACTGTATTTTTTATATCATATTCAATTATGTATAACAAAGACGATTTTGGATATAGCTACCCTCTGACCACATTTTTCTGTTGTTGCTGTGCCTGCCCACGCAAATATGCCTTATTGCATTATAGAGAGAGTAACAAAATCCAGCATTTCATGCTAGATTTAGACGGCTGGCTGTTCCCCTGCTGTAGCTTTCTGAGTGGGCGTTTGAACTCTGGAACCCTGAAGACTGAGCCCCTCGAACAGACTCTTTCTGTATCTCAGTGGGAAATTCTTTGCTTCTCTTCTTCAGTTTCTTCAGCTGTAAACAGGAATCCAAATAATTCCCTCTAGCCCAGGGATTCTTTGAGCTAGTCTATAAGTTACACAGAGATGAAAAACCCTGTGGTGATAATACATGCCTAACGTTGTTATAAATCTAGAGCTCAGAGTTCAATGACATTAAAAAAAATAATAATAAAAGAAGCATACAGCATTCAAGAGGAAAAGCCCAAAGTGCTCTCTGCTCAAACTGTGGTGTTTTATGCATAAATCTGGGGGATCAATTTCTCTGCAACTTCCTAGGACGATCCTGCAAATGTTTTCTTACTCTTTTTCCTAAAGGAAGTCCTCCCCATCATGGATTTTTAGGATTCCCCCCACCTTTCTTAACCTGTAGTAAAAAAAAAAAATGGTATGCAGCTTCCTTGCTGATTGTGGAGAACAAATTCATATCTCTTTGGAAGCTTGTTGAGCAAAAGATTTGTGTCATCTGTGTGTAGTACATTTCTCTGAAGGGAAAAGAGTAACCAAGAATGCTGCTCTTTTGAGAGAAAAGCAGATGAACTGTCTGTGTAATGGGACTGTGTTTTAAAAAGTCAGGAGCCTGGGAGAATTATAATAGCAATCTCTCGGAGAATGTGTGGAGTTAATGGTGGCTCGAAGAAAGACCCCCACATTCCAGAGTTTTTGGTGCCTATAGCAAGAAGCAGATGAAATGTGTCAATAAAATCTGGCATTTATTAGAGAGATAAGGAAGTCTGGAGTAGATAGTATATTCTGAGTAAGACAAGAAAAGGAAAACAGAACATTTCTGAACCCTAATACCAACTTCTGCCTTGGGTCTGGCGGTACCTGGGTGTATTATTTAAAAGTTTTAACATGTTCCCTTAAAATGATTGTTGGTTTTTGGAGTCTTCCCTTCTTGGCTTGGCAGTGTTTACAAATCACAGCAGACAATGAATCTGTAACTCTATTATTAAAAAATAATAATAGAAAATGAGTTGTATGTAGTGCATTTTCTCTAGGGGAATAAAATCTGCAAAAATATTAACCACAAGCATTTCACTGTTTAAAAGAACAAAACAAAACAAAACAAACCGTAGACATACAGAGAGTTAGCTGATTCTCCTCCCATGGGTGGCTCTTCCATAGCAGTCTGTAACTGTCTAGGGCAATTATTCTCACAGTAACCTTTGTTTTATAGTGGCAAAATCCAGTATAATCACAATACATAAAATTTCAAGTTTTTCTTTGTATTTTGTAATTATGAGGAGAGGCAAATGAGAAGATGTATTTGTTTCTAGAGTGTGGTTTTCAGACATGTTTTTAGATTCGATAGTACTAAATAGTTTCATTGCAGGCTTCTTAATTCAGTGTTTAGGTTGAAAGAGGAAAAATATTTTGTACTGACAGAAGATCAAGAGCAGATGTATTCTAAGGTCCCAAGCATACATTTTAACTTACATTTGTGCTGTGAGGGACTATCTCAGAGCCCCAAAGTGATTTGTATTCACTAATTGTAGACAGTTTTGTAGGTATTGCAGATAAAAATAATATTTTTTTATGTGTTATCACTGTTGGTTTTCCCTTCTTTCTTCCTGAGTATGTTTTGTGTGTTTACTTCACAGGCTCACTGAAGGTTTAATTTGGAGCTCTCTTGATGTCCTGGGCAGCACTGTTTTTTTCACCCATAAGTTTCTTTAGAAAATTTAATGCGGTTGTGAAATTTTTTTAAAGTTGTGGCTATTAGAACACAGGTCTATGGAAACAGGGTATTTGCCAGGTAACTTTGATCAGGGTAGGATGTGAAGTTGACTCATTTGAGAGTCAGGACCCCCAAAATAGATCCACTTTGGTATCCAAGAAAATCCAGACTGAATATCTACATTGCTCTAATATGCTGGAAGATTGCCAGGTGTCCGCTTCAGTTGGTATGTGTAGAAACTGCTTACACATGCAGCCTAGAGGGGCTCATTTCTGTTGAATGGCTGTTCAAATGTCAACACAGCTAATCATCATTTCTAGATGACAAATCATAAACATGGTTGGTCCTCTGGAAACGATGGTTAACTGCATGAGGCAGAATGGTGGAAAACATGGATCATGAATATAAATACCTGTAGGGACCAGGTTCATATTATAATGAGCGAGGCTGGCCTGGTGTCAGGGTGTGTGGGAATGGTGGGGACCTTTAGGACCTGAGGGGACCCACCTCACCTTAAGGGGCACCTGCTCCTCAGCTCCAGCTCTCCACTGCCCTTCCTCAATGAGAGCTCAGTATTGTCAGGTCTGTTAATTTTTTTCAAAGCAAGCAGGAAATTCAGAGTTTTATTCAAAATCTCTCAAATTTTAAATCTTGGCTTAAATTTCTTAAGACAGTATTCACACAGAGTCTAAATACTTCAGAAGACCAAATATGGCCACTGGCTGCCTTTTCAAGATCCCCGAATCAAGTGACTCTCTAAGACGAAAAGAACCTCTCCTCCCCACATCTAGAGATTGTTTTTCCAGTCCCCTCAGTGGGTGTCCACAAACTGGACTGGGAGTTGGGATACTGGGTACGCCAACTCTGTCTTAATGGCATGATCTAGGGCAAGCCCTTAACTTCTGTCATTCTCAGTTTTATTATATATCAATTCATAGTACCTATTCCACTGATCGATCTTACAGATTAAATTCCCTCAACTAATATTTATCGAAAACTTACTTGAACAGATTGTATTTTATTTAATCCTCAAGAAGGCTTTATGAGGTTGATATTCTTCACATGTGTCGAGATGAAGAAACTGAGATTCTGCAAATTTTAAGGAACCACTCAAGGCATAGACCTAATTGTTGATGGAGTGGAGATTCAGACCAGATCTCCTGATTTTTCGTTCTGCTTTCCTTTGTGAAAGAAATTCTGGTTGATATTCTTCACATGTGTCGAGATGAAGAAACTGAGATTCTGCAAATTTTAAGGAACCGCTCAAGGCATAGACCTAATTGTTGATGGAGTGGAGATTCAGACCAGATCTCCTGATTTTTCGTTCTGCTTTCCTTTGTGAAAGCAATTCCTAAAATAGATGAGAAACTATAATCCATTTATCATCACCATCCTCATTAACAACTCACAACAACATGACTTTGGCCTTTTCTTTTCAAGCGTCTAAATACAGAGTTAACAAATAGTATCTGACCTGGGCAAGTTAATATCTCTCAGTTTTCTTAACTCTTTTTCTTCCCCCAGTTTTCTTGACTCTTAAGTGGGAGGAGTAAGACTTGAGCAGAAGTGGCAGATTGGCATTTTGAGGGCTGTATTTAGCTCAGTGGTGTTTGGCTGGGCCCAAATAGATGTTTTTCCTTTTTTTTTTCCTTTTAAATATCTTACTGAAATACAGCTGACATAAAATAAAGGGCACACATTTTAAGTGTACAATTAACTTTGGCACATGAACACACCATGAAAATTACCACCACAATCAGGATAATGAACATATCTATCATCCTAAAAGTTTCCTTGTGCCATTTTGTAATCCATCCCCATCTCTCCACCCCATGTCTCCAAGTAACAATGGGTCTACTTTCTTTGACTAAACATTTTGCATTCCCTGGAATTTACCATAAGTGAAATCATGCAGGATGTACCTTTCTTTTGTCTGGCTTCCTTCACTCAGCTTAACTATTTTTCTATCTGTCCATGTTGTGGTGTGTACTGTTAGTTCATTTCTTTTGGTCCCTCGAGCAGTTTTGCACTATATGGATGTACCAGTTTGTTCATTCATTCACCTGTTGATGGACATTTGGGTTCTTCCAGGTTGCAGCTATTACAAATATAGCTTCCATGACCATTCATGTATAAGTCTTTGTATGGATACATGCTTTTAATTCTCTGGGGCAAAAGCCTAGGTGTGGTATAGCTGGATTATCTGGTAGGTGTATGCTTAACTTTTTAAGAAATTGCCAAAATGTTCTTCAAAGTTGTACCATTTTACATTCCCACTAGCAGTGTATGAAAGTTGCAGTTTCTCCCCACCCTTGTCAACACTTGCATGAGCCGTCTTTTTAATTTCCGTTCTAATATGTAGATAGTGGTACCTTGCTATGTTTTTAATTTGGAGTTCCTTAACAACTAATGATGTTAAGAATCTTTTCATGTGTTTATTTGCCATCTGTATATCTTCTTTGGTGATGTATCTGAGTTTTTTGCTCATTTTTGTTCAAATTTATCAATTTATTCTTTTATGAATAGTGCTTTTGATGTCGACGCGGGGACCGGCAACGGGATCGCAACCCTCGGTGTTGCCCCCGCGCCTCGCTCAGCCAGTGAGCGGGAACCGGTCTGCATGTGGGATCCGAACCCTCGGGCGGGAGCGCCGCTGCACTTCCCAAGCGGCGCACTTACCCAGTGCGCCACCGGGCCGGCCCTATCAATTTATTCTTTTATGAATAGTGCTTTTGATGTCGTTAGTTAAGAAATATTTGCCTACTCCAAGATCTCGAAAGTTTTCTCCCACATTTTCTACATGATTTTTCTATACAATTGTACATAATTTTTAAATTAGTTGACAACATTTAAAAGTTGGAAGATTCCATGGGAGAAATTTGAATTTCCAGGTACTCTTAAAAATGGAAGAGCTGACAAAAACAAACGAGCAAAAACAAAAACAAAAACAAAAACCAACAAAAAAGAAAAAGCAACAACAGCAAAAAAATTGAATAAAAAAAAAAAAAAGGAAGAGCTTAGAACACTGGTCTGCATCCCACAGAATGGTGTTCCAATGACCTAAATTATGTTACAGTTTACCATGGTCTCACTGGGCTGGCCTCTTTCATTGACATTCCCTACCTTGCTACTAGGGTGCATAGATCTACCAGCTTATGGCCAGCTGCCCTCTATGATGCTTTACAGTTCTAAGCTTTGGCAATTCTACAAATTTTTCACTTATTATACTTATAAACCTATCTCAGAAGGTAAAGAGAGTGAGCTATTCTGCAGTGGAGCTGGAATCACTTCTGCCATAAAAGTGGAGTTTAACAATCTGGGGAATTTTTGAAGTATTTAAATCTGGAAAACAATGTTTTGACTTAGCTCTGGGCGTCTGTCTACTCCCCAAGTCTTTCTCATTTGTTTTCTGCTGTAAACTTTAAAGAAAATTTTGAAGTGTAATCTGTTTTTATTTCTTTTGGGTAAATGTCCCAGAGTGAAGTAGTTGGACTATAAGGTAGGCATGTATTTAGCTTTTTAAGAAACTTCTACAAAGTTTACCACAGTGGTTCTAACACTTCACTCTCAACAGCAATGTACTGGGTAAATGTCCCAGAGTGAAGTAGTTGGACTATAAGGTAGGCATGTATTTAGCTTTTTAAAAAACTTCTACAAAGTTTACCACAGTGGTTCTAACACTTCACTCTCAACAGCAATGTATGAGAAATCCAATGGCTCTCCATCCTGTCCAACATTTGGCATTTTAGCCTCTTTAAAAATCATTCTTGTGAATGTGTAATGGAAGCTCATTGTAAATGTACGTATCTTAAAATGTGCAGTTTAATGAGTTTTGGAAAATGTAACTACCGCTCAGTTATGATACACAGCATTCCCATCATGTGAGCAATTCCCTCCTTTTCCTCTCTGGTCTATCCATCTCCCTCCTTGAGTCAACCATTAATATATTTTCTTGAAATTCATAAAAATGGAATCAAAGAGTAAGCACTCTTTTGCATCTGACTTCTTCCTCTAAGCACGATAATTTTGAGATTAATCCATGTTGTGCATCCATCAGTAGTTTGCTTCTTTGTATAAATGAGTGGTATTCCATAGATGAATATTCTACTTTTTATTTACTGTTGTTGGATATTTGAGTTGTTTCCAATGTTTTGCTATTATGAAAAAAGCTACAATGAACATTCACATAAAAATCTTTGGGTGTACATGTATTTTATTTCCTTTGGATAAATATCCTTGAGTGAAACAGTTGGACCATAAAATAGGCATATATTTAGCTTTATAAGAAATGGCTAAAAAGTTTACCACAGTGGTTGTAACAGTTTTCACTCTTAACAGCAAGGTATGAGAAACCCAATGGCTCTCCATCCTGTCCAACGTTTGGCATTTTAGCCTCTTTAAAAATAATTCTAGTGGACGTGTACTTGCACCTCATTGTAATTCTAATTAGCATTTCCCTGAGGACTAATGACACTGAACATTTTTTCGTGACTTTATTGACCAATTACATTTATATGTTCTTTTAATGAACTGTCTGCTGTGGACTGATTGAATTGTGTCCCCCAAAGTTCATATATTAGAAGCTTAATTCTCACGGTAACTGTTAAGGGTGGGAAATCCTATTACAGTAATTGGAAGGTGGGGCCTTGAAGAGGGGATTAGATCATAGGACCATGCCATAATGAATGGATTAATAATGGTGGTCAGGGAGTGGTTCTGTGGGCTTTAAAAGGAAAGCACATGAGAGTCTCTCTCTGTGCTCCACTATTTGCTGCCATGTGAGATCCCTGCACATTGCTCTAAAGACACAACCAAAAAAGATTCACTAAATGTGTTCCCTGGACTTTGGACTTCCCAGCTTACAAAACTGTAAGCAATAAATTTCATTTTCTTATAAATCACCCAGTTCCAGGTATTTCTGTTATAAGCAACAGAAATGGACTAACACTCTGTCCAAATCTTTGCCTATTTAAAAAAATTGGGTTGCTTGTCATTTTATTACTGATTTTAGGAGTTCTTTATATTATTTAGATATGTGCTCTGTCAGATATATGTATATAGTGAACATATTCTTCCAGTTTGTAGACTGTCTTTTCATTTTCTTGAAGGTGTTTTGTGATGAACAGATGCTTTTAATTTTGCTGAATTCCAATTTATCAATTTTTTATTTTATAATTACTGCTTTCTGTGTTCTAGATATCTTTGCATAGCCCCCAATTACAAAAGTATACACCTATATTATATTCTATGAGCTTTATAGTTTTAGCTTTTATATTTAAGCCTTAATTCATTTCAAGGTAATTTTTCTTTATGGTATGAAGTACAGATCAAGGTTCATTTTTTTCACAGTTGGTCCAGTACTATTTTTTAAACTTCCTTTTTTTATTGAATTACACTGGTGGCTTTGTAGAAAAATTAATTGTCTGTATATGCGTTATCCTGTTTCTGGACTCTGTATCCTGTTCCATTCATATATTTTTCTGCCTTTATTATGTAAGTATAGTATTGAGTCTTTCAACTCATGAGCATGATACAGCTCTCCATCTACTTAGGTCTTCTTTAATATCTCACAATAATATTTTGTAGTTTTTCAGTGTGTGGGTCATTTTATTTCTTTCATTAAATCAATTTGTAGGTTCTTGATTTTTTTGGTGCTATTGTAAATAGAATGTTTTTATAATTTCATTTCCAATTGTTTATTGGTAATATATAGACATACAATGGATTTTTGTATATTGGTCATGTACCCCAAGATCCTGCTAAATTCACTTACCAAATTTAGTAGTAGGGTTTTAAAAATTTCTGTTGTGTTGATTCTTTTGGGTTTTCTACATGCACCATCTGTTACCTCCAAACACAATTTTACTTCTTTCCCAATATTTATACCTTTTATTTCTCTTTCTTGCTATATGACATGGTTAATTCCTTCTGCATGATATTGAATAGAAATGATGAGAGTGTAGATTCTTTACCTTTTCCCCCTTTTAGAGGGTGCATGTTTGATATGTCACCATTAATTATAATATTAACTGTAGGTTTCTTCTGCATGATATTGAATAGAAATGATGAGAGTGTAGATTCTTTACCTTTTCCCCCTTTTAGGGGGTGCATGTTTGATATGTCACCATTAATTATAATGTTAACTGTAGGTTTTCCTTAGATACTTTTTATCAGATTGTGGAGGTTTTCTTTTATTTCTAGTTTTATGAGAACTTTCTGAAAACAATCATAACTCTGTATTGGATTTTTTTTAAAGCTCTTTTTCTGCAACTATTGAGTTCATTAGATGATTTTCTCTTTTAATCTACATTGATTAGATTTATGAATTGCATTGATCAATTTTAGGATATCAGGGTAAACTCGCATTATTGGGATGAACCCAACTTGGTCATAACATATTATCCTTTTTATATTTCTGGATTTAATTTCCTAATATTTTGTTAAAGAGTTCTGTATCTAGTTCTGACAGATATTGGTTTGAATATTTCTTTGTTCGAAATGTTTTTTAAAATAAAGTTTTTGTGTCATGGCCATGGTAACTTATATAATGAGTTAGGAAGTGTTCTCTCTTCCTTTATTTTGTAAAAGAGTTTGTTTGATATTGAAATGATTTCTTCTTTAAATGTTTGATAGAATTCACCTGTAAGTCATCTGGACTAGGAGTTTTCTTTGTGGAAAGATTTTAAATTAAGAATTTGGGGCTGGGCAGTCAGCTCAGTTGGTTAGATTGTGGTGCTGATAACACCAATGTCCAGGGTTTGATCCCTATACTGGCCAGCCACCAAAAAATAAAATAAATAAAGTTTTAAAAGAATTCAATTTAGGTCTTCTATTTATTTTTCTATTAGCTGTGTTTTTCAAGGATTTTGTTCATTTCATCTACATTTTTTAATGTGTTGGCATCAATTTGTTGTTCATAATAGTCCCCTATTATCCTTTAATGTCTGTAGGATCTGTAGTTATAGTCACTGTCTCATTCTTGATGTTGGTAATTTCTGAAGTGTTTTCCTCTTATTTTTCTTGATTAAAATCACTAGCGGTTTACCAATGGTATTAATATTTCCAAAGAACAAACTTTTGGCTTTGTTGATTTTCCTCTGTTATTTATTTGTTTTCTATTTTATTAAATTTTTTTCTTAACCTTGTTACTTTTTTCTGGTTAGGGTTTACTTTGCACTTCCTTTTCTAGCTTTCTGATGTGGATGCTTAGATCATGATTTTAGATCTTTCTTGTTTTCTAATATAAACACTTAATATTAGGATTTCCTCTTTGTACCACTTTAGCTGTATCCCCCAGATTTTATATTATTTTATTATCTATTTATTTGGTGGTTGGCCAGTACAGGTATCTGAATCCTTGAACATGGTGTTATCAGCACCATGCTCTAATCAACTTTGCTAACTAGCCAGCCCCTCCCTCAAATTTTAATGTGTCGTTTTTTCCTTATCATTTAGTTCAACATATTTCCTAATTTTCCTTGTGAATTCTTCTTTGATCCCAGGGTTATTAAAAAGTGTTGATTAATTTCTACGTATAGATTGATTTCCTACATATGTTTTCGCTATTGATTTCTAATTTGTTTGACTTGTGGTAAGAGAATATATTCTGTATGATTTCAATCTTCTGAGATTTATTGAGATTTGTTTTATTGCTCAGCATATGGTCTATCTTGACGAATGTTCTGTATGTGCTCAAAGAGAACGGATATTCTTCAGTTGTTGGATATAGTGTTCCATAAACATCTACTAAATCAAGCTGGTTGATAGTGTTCATATCTTTTATGCCCTTACTGGTTTTTTATACTCTTCCTCTATCAACTACTAAGAAAGAAGCACTCAAGTCTTCAACTGTGATTGTTTATTTTCTATTCTCCCTTTAGTTTTGTCAATTTTTGCTTCCTATATGCTTTCAAGCTCTGTTATTAGAAACATACATAGAAACATACAAAAATTTAGGATTTTTATGTGTTCTTGATGAACGGACTGTTTTAGCATTATGAAACATCCGTCTTTATCTCTAGCAATGCTCTTTGTTTTGGAGACTATTTTGTACAGTAGAGCCATAGCAGGTTTTTAATAATTACTGTTTGTATGGTGTATCTTTTTTTATGCTTTTGCTTTCAACTCATATCCTTATATTTCAACTGTTTGTATCTCTTAAGCAAAGCACTTAGGGAATTTGTACTTCCCCTCCTGACAACCCTGGACTCTGCTCCCATAAGAGGAACTTTTCCACTAGGTTCACAGCAAGACTGCCATTAAATTGTAAAGCTATGGCTACTGTCCAGTTACTTCAGATTCCTCACGCCAAGAGACCAATAGCCAAGGAAAGGAGTTACTATACTGGCAGGAGTAGTCATCGGGAGGGGATGCTATTTTTTGAACAGTGAGTAATTCTCTACTATGCATGGCATGGCCCCAGAGAACTCTAGAGGTCTATCCTGCAATTCTCCTGTTGAAGGTTGTCATTAATTCCACACAGCATCTTTCCCCACCACCAACAGACACCTGCTGATAGCATAGGGTCTCCTGGGTCACACAGGCCAAAGCAGCAGCTTGCACCACAGCTTGGTCCTGCTGCAGAGCTCTTTCTTTTACATACTTGCTGCATTGCTATAGGGACTTTCTTCCTGAGGATTTGGCTTCTCATTTAGTCAATGAGTCTTAAGTTAGAAAACTGTTTCTGGCCTAAAACCAGTAAGTTTCCATGATTTTTTTTACTGGAGAAGCTGTCCTCCACCTCCTGATAGTCCACCTTTGATTTCCTTTGGATGAATGCTTTGAACCATACCCTCGTTGGCTGTCCACATCGTCATATGTCTTGCCCCTAGGGATGCTGTGTCCTGTTAACCATCTCCATAACTCTCTGAGCCAGGCTGCCCTGACTGTCCCTCCAACCTCACTGCTCATCCCAACACTTGTGTCCATGTTGCTTCTTCAGCTGAGCACTTCCACCTGGCCTTTATTTAGGGATATTATCATCCCCATTACTATCGACAATCTCCGTTTAATAACAGCATCTCCTATCTTCAGCTCTGGCCTACAGAGGAGAGCCACTACTGAGCTTCTCACTGACGTGGGTGCCCTCTCATAATCCGCCCCCTCCCACAGCTATTTCTTGATTTCAGTTCTTTCTTTCAGCATTTATCTTCATGGTCTTAAATAACACATAGCTACATCTTTAGTTGTAGGCATTATCTATTGACTTTCCACTGTGGAATATGAACTCTCTTTCACAACCATCACCATGCACTTCCCATACTTCTGTTCTGCCATCGTAACTAGATTATAATTTTGGTTAAATTCAGTGTTTGCAATATTATGTCTGTGAGATCTCTATCTACAGCTAAGCCATGTAATATACTAGGTTTATTTTTATCTTTTTTTTTTTTTTTTTACAATTTTTTGTATTCCATGGTGTTAATAATTGTCTTATATTTGTGTTTGTTTAGTTTTCTATATGCTCATCACTAATTCATCCCAAAATTCTTCCTCAAAAGTGAAAGTCTCTCTCAGGCCTAAACCTAACTGGGAGCCTATCCAATGGTTACATCTCCCAGAGCCTTAAATCTGGTTCAATCTTAGCTAATTCTCTCTAATCAGTTATTCCATATCCCTCCTGGAATCTTCTTTCATTATCATCCTGGGAAATTCATTCACCTTTCTTTTTCCTAGATTCCATATATTCTTTTTTGTTGTTGTTGTTTTGTTTTCTTTCTTGAATACCTAGAGCATCTTCTGATAGTGTCCTTAGAAAGGGCATAAGGTTGGCTGAGATCTCCAAATCCTAATCCTTAGAAGCTATGAATATGTAATTTTATATAGCAAAAGAGACTGTGCAGATGTGATTAAGGTTAGGATCTTGTGGATATTATCCTGGATTATCCAAATGGGTCCTATGTAATCACTAAGGTCCTTGTAAGAGAGAAGGCAATGTAAAGATGGAAGCAGAGAGAGATTTGATGATGCTACACTGCTGGCTTTAAAAATAAAAGAAAGGGCCACGAACAAGGAATGCAAAGAACACTGCTTTAGAAGCTAGGAAAAAAACACATTCTCCCCTAGAACCTCCAGAAGGAACTTGCTTGGCTGATATCTTGACGTTAGTCCAGTAAAACTGATTTCAGACTTTTTGTACCTGTTGGCCAAACCTCTCCCTGTTTTCTCTTCCCTCTTCTCCTCCCCATTCTCTGGTAACCACTGTTCTACTCTCTGCCTCTATAAATTATTATTATTATTATTATTATTTTAAGATTCCATATATGAGTGAGATCGTGTGATATTTGTCTTTCTGTGCTTGCATCATTCCACTTAACATAATGTCCTCCGGGTCCATCCGTGTTGCCACAAATGACGGGATTTCATTCTTTTTTGTGGCTGAATAGGATTCCATTGTGTATATATACCATGTTTTAATCCATTCATCCATTGCTGGACACTTAGGTTGACTCCATATCTTGGCTAATGTACATAGTGCTGCAATAAACATGGGGGTGCAGATATTTCTTTGACATACTTATATACCCAGTGGTGAGTTTGCTGAACCAGTGGTAGTTCTATTTTTATTTTTTTGAGGAGCCTCCACACCGTTTTCTGTAATGGCTATACTAGTTTACACTCTCACCAACAGCGTGCAAGGGTTCCCTTTTCTCTACATCCTTGACAACACGTGTTCTTTTGTCTTTTTGATAATAGCTAGAGTGAGGTGGTATCTCATTGTAGTTTTGGTTTGTGTTTCCGTGATGATTAGTGATGAGGAGCACTTTTTTCATATGCCTGTTGACCATTTGTATGTCTTCTTTTGAGAAATGTGTATTAAGATCCTTTGCCTGTTTCTTAATTGGGTTTTTTTGTTTGTTTTGTTTTGTTTTGTGTTTTTGCTCTTTTAAGTTCCTTATATATTCTTGATATTAACCCCTTGTCAGAGGTATAGTTTGCAAATATTTTCTCCCATTCTATAAGTTGTCTCTTCACTCTATTAATAATTTAATAATTTCCTTTGATATGCTATATATATATATATATATTTTTTTTTAGGTTTCGGGAGGCTTTTAGGAATTTTCTTCATTCCCAATATTCTATAATTTCATAATGATATTCCTTAATACCTAAGACTCTATTTTCATACATTGTGCTAGGCTTTCAGAGAGTCCTTTTAATATATTAACTCATGTCCTCCAGTTGAGGAAAATTTTAAAAAATTATTTTGTTAATTCTCACCACTTTATTTTATATATTATCTTTTTCTGGAGCTCTTATCGTTTACAAGTTTTCCTCCTGTAGTGATCCTACAGTTTCCCTTTTCCCCCTCATCATTGCCATCTCTTTGAGTCTTTGCCTTATTTTTTCTAATCCTTATATTGAGTTTTCATTTCAGCCATAATATCGTTAATTTCCAGGACTATTTTTGTTCTCTGAATCTTTCTCCTCAACCACATTGCATCTTGTTCTTGTTCATAGAAGCAATATCATTATTCTTTTCTTTGAATGTATGAACAATAGAAGATGTGTGTGTGTAAGTTTTCTTCTACCTAGTCTAGTCCCTCCAAGTTGCTTTTTAAGTTTTTTAAATTTATTTTTTAATTGAAACATAATTGATTATACATATTTATGGGGTACAGAGTTGACTATCAATATTCGTGTACAATATGTGATGATCAAATCAGTATTGTTAGCATGTTTGTCATTACAAATCCTAATTATTCTTTGTGTCCATTACCCAATTTCCCTGACACCCCTCCCCATCCCCCTGTCCCACCTCTAGTAACCACAGTTCTGTTCTCTCTTTCTGTAAGTTCAGCATATTATTGTGATTGTTTCTTCCTTTTTTCCTTCCTTCCTTCCTTCCTTTCTTCCTTCCTTCCTTCCTTTCTCTTTCCTTCTTAGTTCCCACTTATGAGTGAGAACGTAGTATTTCTCTCTCTATGCCTGGCTTATTTCACTTAACATAATTTTTTTTAAGCTCATCCATGTTGCTGCAAATGGCAGAATTTCATCTTTTTTATGCTTTTTTCTTATTTATTTATTTTTATCTCTGTCTTTTATGTTTACAGCCTTTCCTTGAATGGTGCTCTTTGTGTCATGGAGGTATAATTGACATATGACAAAACGAACATATTTTAAAAACGTACAATTTGAGGAGAATGCCAGTTATCAATTTATTGTTCTCAGTTCCTAGTGCACACTTCAATGTGTGCTCCATGATAAACAATGGAATTTCTTTAAGCATTTCTCCTTTAAAGTTGGCTTTTCCCGCAGAAGGCTGCGGAGGGGCACTGTAGGAGGAAGAAGCTTCTCATAATTTCCAGCATGGGCCAAGTGGCGTAAATGAGAATACCTGGTAAATGCTGCCCCAGCCACAGGCTCAGAACTCACTCTCTCTGCCACCTTCTAGCCTTGGCTGGCTGAAAATTTTTCTCATAACCTTCTCAGCATGGAAACCAAAGCCCCATTGTGGTTTGCACAGTCACCTATGGCTTAGAGGGTCACACAGTGAGCACCTGCTCCTCTGTAAGTCCACACAGCTCACCTGTGGTCCCCAGACTGGGGTGGATGCACACGGAGCTGCTACTTCCTCTGCAAGCCCCACACTGCCCACATGTTCTGAAGGCCTCCTGTCTGCATCAGCGCCCATACTCCCACTGCATGCCCATGCCATTAGCTGTTACCCCCCGTGCCTGCACTCTAGAGGGTGGCATATTGCTAGCTTCAGCCTGGTGAAACCAGCAAATTTCTCTGCTATCCACTGGGCTGAACCATACTCTCTCTGATGAGGTCTGAACCCTTTTCAAGTTTGTCATTCTTGGGATAATTTCCCCCAGCCCTACGGTACCATAGATAGTTTCCTTATATTTTATGGTTACTTTTCTTTTATCATAGTTAATACTTCTTCCTATTAAACTTCTTCTGTTTAATCTATGTGGTTTCTATCTCCTGATTTGATGCAGACTGCTACAGTAAGTTTTGACATATGTGTGTACCTGTGAAGCCATCACCACAATTAAGATAAGAGGCATATCCATCACCCCATAAATGTCTTTATGTCCATTTGTCATGCATCCTTTTATTTCCCTGACCCCAGGTAAACAATGTCACTGTAGATTAGTTTGCATTTTCTAGAATTTTATATAAATGGAATCATGTCATATATATATTTTAAAAATCTAGCTTCTTTTACTCAATATAATATTTTGATATTCATCAATATCATTATGTGCATTAATAATTTATTCTTTTTTACTGCTGAGTTGTATTTCAATATGTGAATATACCAGAGTTTATCCATTCACCTGTTGATGGACATTTGGATTGTTTCCAATTTGGGGCCATTAGAAATAAAGCTGCTATGAATTTTCATGTGTTAGTCTTTGTGTGGACATATGCTTTCACTGCCCTTGGGTAAATACCTAGGAGTAAAATGGCTGGATCATATGGTAAATATAGATTTAGCTTTTAACAACAATATTGTTTTCCAAATTGGCTGTATCATTTTATATTCCTATCAGCAATATATGAAAATTCCAGTTACTCCATATCCTTGCTAAAACTTAATAGGGTTCATCTTTTTAACTTCAGTCACTGTATTAGGTATGTAGTGATGTCTGATTGAGGATTTATGTGCACTTCCCTTATCATTAATGTTGTTGAGTGAGGGTTTCATTTGTTTCTTTGCCACCCATATATTTTTGTTGGTGAAATGTTGTTCAAATATTTTGCCCACGGAAAGCATCAGGTTGTTAGTCTTCTTATGATTGAGTTGTAAGAGTTCTTTGTATATTCTACATGCAAGTCCTTAGTCAGACATGTATTTTGCAAGTATTTTCCCCCAGTCTGTAGCTTACCTTTTTATTTTCATAACAACGTCTTTTGAAACGTAAAAGATTTTAATTTTGAAGAAGTTCAAATTGTCAATTTTTTTCTTTTACTGTCATGGTTTTTGTGACTTAAGAAATCTTTGCCAAATTCAAGGTCACCAAGATCCTATGCTTTCTTTTAAGTTTTATAGTCTGTAATGTCTTTGTATTAGCTTCACTAAGAACCCCTTACTCTTCTTGAATTTCTTATTTATGCATTTCTGATGATGACACTAACCCTCTTGCCTTTTTATCTTCTTTTCTATTCATGTACAAATGTACCAAGAAGGATAGTGGAACAAAATATATGAAATAAAGATTGTGCTAGAAATTCAGGCTGTGGGATCACCAAATTTATGCTCTTCTCCCACCCCATAATGAAGAGGCTTAGAAAAAAAGTAATAATAACAATTTGTTGAATAATCACTGTGCCAAATATTGTGTTGAGATCTTTATATTCAAGATACGAATTATATTATACTAAAAGTGACTTTATATAATTGGTTCTATTATTATCTCTCTCTCTCTCTCTTTTATAGATGAGAATATTCTATCACAAAGAAATTAAATAACTTCTTCTGGTCATCTAGCCAGGTCTGTCTAATGCTAGAGCCCATCTTCTTTTTCTTTTTATTTTTTTCCTTTTTGTCTTTTTTCGTGACCGGTAACGGGATCGCAACCCTCGGGGTCGCGCCCACACCGCGCTCAACCAGAGAGCGGACCGGCCTCTATATGGGATCCGAGCCCTTGGCGGGAGCGCCCCCGCGCTCCCAAGCGCCGCACTCTACTGAGTGCGCCACCGGGCCGGCCCAAGCCCATCTTCTTAATCACTACTAATAATAGCTAATAAATTTCAGCTGGTTACTATGTGACAGGCACTGTACTAAAACATTTACAGGTATTGACTAATTTAATCTTCAGAACAAAACTACAAGGTAGGTATAACTATTATGCCTCTTTATAGATGAGGAAGTTGAAATACAGAGACCCAAAGGCTCACCTCTCTTAAGAGTAGAGTCAGGATTTGAATTCATGCAATTTGGCTCTCAAGCCCTCACTTGTAACCATCACACACCATCACGTTACACGGTTTCTCCAAGAAAAATAACTAATGGTTGTATTTTGTCTGTTGGGTAAATCAAGCAAATGCTCAAAATGAGTCTCTCCCTCCAACAACCTTTTGAAATAAAAGTTAGTTTTGGGTTTTTTGTTTGTTTGTTTGTTTTTTTACACTCCCTTTAGCACCTGACCCCATTGATTAGTCTTTGTCCTGCTCTTTTTCCATCTTCCCACTATGACTTATCCATGGCAATATCTTCTCAGAGCCTTGTGTGCACGTGTGCGTGCTCAAGCTAGTGGGCGACGCCAGGGGAAATGACTACCTCTAAGCAGCAGGAGCCTCAGTGGGTACCTTAGAGCTTGAGCCAGGAAGAGAGTGACTTCACCTGGATTCTCTAATCTGTTTGTGTCAACCACTGGCCTCATAAAGGAGAAGACAGGGCCAAAAGAGGCTTGCAAGAGGGACATTTAGAGTGCTTGTAACTTTTCTCACATCCCACCACCTGAGTGTGAGACTGTAGTCCATGTTGCAGAGGTGGATTTAACTTTTGCTTGAGTCCTGCCTTTTTGCCTTGATTTCATCCTCGGAGGGTTTTTGATGGTCTGAGTAAGCTCATGTGTATAAATAATAATAATGATATATAACATTTACTAAGTGCCTATTCTGTGCCAGATACTCATAAAAGCACTTTACATGAGTTGACTCAGTTACCACTAACCACAGTATGGAACAGGTACTGTCATTATCGTCATCATTTGACAGATGAGAAACTGAAGCACAGAGGGACTAAGATATCTGTCCACTGTCACTCAGCAGAAACCAGAGGAGCTGGAGCATGAGCCCAGGCAGCCTGACTCCCTGGCCTGTGCTCTTCAGCACTGGCATTTACTAAACTTGCATAAATATTTCCTTTGACGATTTTTTTTGTAAACAGAAAGAGCCTTTTCTAACCTGTTCTTTGGGAACTAGTGTGGTATAATTACACTGGAAGGGACCTGGCAGGACTGATGGAGTCCTTACCTAGGTCTAGACTGGTTGGTGTAGGTTCCAGTTTTGGTTCTGGTTAGCTTTGTGACCTTGGGCAAGGAAGTTTCACCTCCCCAAGTCCCATGTTTCTCCTCTATAAAATGTTGAGGAGGGTGTACTAGTTAATTTCCAAGGCCCTTTCCAGCTCTCACATTCCTCATGTCTATGATTCTGTGATTAAGTTCCTGGAAGGTTTAAGTACTGATAAAAGTGCCATTAAGTTCTGTATACTCAGCACCAGCAGCATCTGTTGCCTAAGATACCTGGGCCTAGCAGTTATGGGATGGGGGTTGGGAGTAGGCTGGGTGGATGGGAAAGGCTGCTTGCCTGGCAACTGTGTGTGGTACTGTAGACGACAGATGACTGCTCCGCGCTGTGCAGACTAACCAAGTTTCCTCTGATTTCTGGGCTGTGGTATACTGAGGCTTACATCAAAGACAGCTTCCCAACAAGAGAACCTTGTACAGTAAGTTCCTCAGGCAAGTGACTGGAGATAATTGAAACCGGATTGAAAGGGTCTCAGGCAGAAAAACTTGGAGGACAAACCTATTTGGGCGATGAACTGGTTGACCCAAGGCCTCTCTGTCTATCATTCCTTGACCTCAGGTCAGAGTGATAGAAAGGGGGAAACTACCAAGGCAGCTGGGGAGGCTCCTGCCCTAAAGTCTTGGAGAAGAATAAGTGACTGTTTGTCCCACATGGGTTAGTCATTCACCTGCCTGAGGGCAGAGGGCTGGGAGTCTAGAGTCTGCCCTGCTGGGACACACTTTGGGCTACATCTTCCCCCTTCTAATGTCTCATCTCTCAGAGATCTGCTTTCTTTTGTGCCCAGGAGTATAGGTGAAATTTTGTCTCTCCTCCATGCACCCCCAAAACAAAACTGATGAGAAATTAATTAGAGAAAAAAAATTCTCCAAATGTTAGCCTAACTTTTGTTCATTAACTGATCTCCTGTTGTGTTCCAGGTACTGTTTAAAGTACTCAGGATACAGAGACAATTAAGACAGAGTTAATGAGGTGACAGCTCATTATATAATCCTAAAGCTGGGTTTTTAGAGGCTATAGCAGTAGCAACAACTACCACCAGCATTTCTTGAGTGCTGATTACACACCAGGCTCTGGGGGAGAACTTAGAGGCCCTCATGGGAAGGAATCTGCATGTTGGCTCTGCCGCCCATTGACTGTGTGATGGTGGACAAGTCATTTACTCCCTTTCTGTATTTCAGTTTCTAAAACTGTAATATGGGGATAATGCAAAAAGAGCAAAGTAGTATACAATTTTTAATGACTTTTTTTTTTTTAGTGTCAGTGGAGGATTTATGAGCAAACGCTTATAAAGCACCAGGCAAGAAGGAGATATTTAGTAAGTGGCCATGTGATTAGCCATACACTGTGGGCTTCTTTGTGTGCCCCTAGGACAAGACTGGCAGGTGTCCCTGTTAGTCTTGCATCCTCAGAGCCTGGAGCAGGGCCTGGAACACAGCAGGTACTCACCACTTTATATGACCAAAGGCACTCCTGCCACAGGGAAAGTCAAACCATCACAAATATTTATGAATTACAGAATCCATAAAGCTAACCCAGGAGAAATAGACAAAAACACACTCTTAGTAGGAGACTTTACTGACCCCCTTGGCCCATGGCACAGCAGCTGGACACACACACACACACACACACACACACACACACACACACACACAGCAAAGATACAGAAGGCCTAAATAACATAATGAATTTAAAAAGATCAAATTGATACAGTATTCTATCTTCATATCCTTAAAGATAAACAAATACCTTCTTTCAAGAAACAATGGGACATTGACAAAAACTGACCAGGGAGAAATCTTTAATAAATCTCCAAAAGGAAGCAATACAGATGACATTGATTTCAATGCCATGAAACTAGATATTAAAGACAAAAGGGGAAAACATAAATCACTTGTGTTAAGAACTCTCTTAACTCTTGGGTCAAAGAGGAAATAAAACGGGAAATTGCATGATATCAATAAATGTTCTATTACCCAAGGTCACACAGCTAACAGTGGCAGAGCTGAGACTGCTGGGATCTGGGGCTCCTAAATCATTCAGCCACGAACTGGTTTGGGAGCCCGGACAAGTCTCCCTGAGCTCCTTGAGCCTCGATTTCCCCTTCTGTCAAATGGCCTCGAAGGCCACCAGTGTTCGGTCCCATTGCAGGTTTGAGGCGTGCGGGGGAGGGGAGGAGGTGGGTGTGCGGGAGGAGCGGGAGCCACGACAGCTTTCGGGGAAGTCGGGGAAGTCGGGGAGGATGCGGGTGTTGAGAGGCGGCAGCAGAGGGCGCTGGGTCGCCGGCCTGGGCTCGCGTTTGCCATTGGTCGGGGCTCAGGCGCTGGGCTGGAGAGTTGGTGCAAAGTGACAAGTTGAGCGAGAGAGGGAGCGCGGAGAACGGGAGGAGCCGCAGCCGCCACCGAGGGAGCCCCGAGACGGCAGCCCCCGGGAGCAGGGCGCGCTCTACTGAGACCGATCGGCGGAGACTCACCGGCCGCTAGTGCGACCCGGACAGCCCCGGACTGACCGGCCGGCCGAGGCGAGGCTGCAGGGGGACGGCTGGGGAGGGACCGCGGGAACGCAGTCCAGAGGCGGCCGGGCGGCGGCGAGGGAGCAGGTTAGAGGGACAAAGAGCTCTGCAAACGCCCGGGGCATCCTGTGAGAGTAAGCGGCCGGGACGAGGTGGCGGGGAGCCCGGGGAGAGCCCGTGGATGTTCTGCGCGCGGCCCGGGAGCCGCCGCCGCCGCCGCCGCCGCCGCCGCGAGAGGAGGGATGCACCCTGCTGTACG
>NW_007727166.1:258081-278529 GCF_000696425.1 Galeopterus variegatus | reverse complement strand
GGCGACGCGCTGGGGGACTCGCCAGCGCGCCTCTGTGGGCCGCCGGTGGAGGCAGGCAAGGATTTGGCCCGGAGCCCCGCCGCGGGCCGGGGGTGTGCCTGGCCACCGGTCCCCGGTGCCCGGCAGCGTTGTCAACGCTGACAGGAAGCTTGGAGGGGCGTGGGGGTCGCGGGGCGATCGGGGCACTTTCGTGCTGGTCGTCCCCCCGTCTCTCCCTGGACCTCCAGCGCGTTTCAACTGGTGTTCAGGCAAGTCTGCTCTGCCCCCAAACAGCGAGCCGTTCCGGAAAGCGCGGTCCAGGAGAGAGTCTGTGTTTTCAGCGGTGCCAGCGAGAGCCCAGGCGGTCTTCGGACCGACGCAGACAAAAGCCCTGTCCTTCTGGAGCTCCAGCGGGCTCGCCTCTCCACCGCCCCCGCCCCTCCGGCCCTCCCGAGGGGCATGATGGAGGCCACAACTTGTGCGCTGCCACTTTGGGCAAGATTGCTGTCAGAGGCGGCCTGTGGCTCCGAAGTGCTCTGGGTGTGCACGTGTGTGTGTGTGCGCGCGCGCGCTGGTTACACACAAGGGGGGAAAGCCATCCAATGCATACTTGATTTGAGTAATCTCCAAAGACAATTGCAACACTTAAAGAAAGACTCTATCTCAAGCCCGAGCGTCTTAGTTCGCTGCGGGAAGCTGGGATCCTTGCTGCGTCTGAGTCTATACACAATAAGAAGGAAGAGCCCGGCTGCACTAGTTGAGACAACCGATCCTTTCTTTGGAGGTTGGAGGGGGAAAGTTGATTAAAGTCTCTGGGGTCTTGGGCCTCACTTCTAACGTGCATCCGTTGAGGAAGGGGGTGCTGGAGCCCTTGGATTCTTCCCTCCGCCACTCCCAGCCCCAAACCCGTGCAGATAAATAGGTCCCCGCTCCTTTATCATGCATCTTTCATTTTAAAGTTAGCACTGAGTTTAGAAAAAGAAAAGGCTCTGGGCTACTTAGCAGTCGAGGGAGGAAAAGATCTATTAATTACATAGGATATGAATACGGGATTAGTTTTTATTAAAAGTTAGCAAATAACTTTCTTCGTAGAAAACACACTCTGGAAGGAAGTTTGTGAATTTTGGTTTCTTACAACTGATTTTTGGAAGTGAGAGCAGCATTTTCTGAGGATGACTCTGAAACTGATCCTACAGTGTGGTTGTGCTAATCTGGAAGCTCCTCCGGGTAAATACAGCTCCTGATTGTAATTAAGATGTACATCAGCAGGGAGTGCACCTTCCTAATGAAAAATCCTAATGAAATGTAAACAGTTTGGTCACATGGATGTTTTGTTTGGTGATACCAAACATCTGGCCTGGTGCCACCACACCTGGGTGAAAAGTGAAAATGGGCCATGCTGCCTACAGAACATAAGCATCCTTCTGAAGTCCAGTTGCCCAGCAAACCGTGAGATAACCACGGTGCTTTTAGCTAAGGTAGGATTCCTAGCTTGGGACCTTGATTAATTCAGATATTTCCTCTATGGACTCCTTTACTTTGTGCTTAACCTTTCAACAGTGGTTGCTTAGATTATAGCCCCAGACGGTGAGGGAGGGAGTTCACCTTTCTCTGGTTATCTGCCTTTAAGTAATGTACCATGCATTGATTTTGCTGAGCATAAGACAACCTTGTTATTAGCTGCCACTCAAATTCTGTCTCCTTTAACTGTTCTCGGCCTTTCCAAAATTTTTAAAAAGAGTACTGCCTATCCATATTCTTTAATAATGAGCTCAAATCTGATATTAGTCTTATATGTTGTCTTATAAATCACTTTCCATTTCTGTGTATGTTTGATCTTTTCTTTGGGAACAAGGCTTCTGGTGGAACTTAGACTTATTTTCTCCTCTGATCCAAGGTTCAGGAAATCAGCTTAAGGGGAGATAGGTTTTATTTATTTATTTGGGAAAAAAAAAAAAAAACCCAAATACCACTCAGCATTTCTCCCATCACTTTTCTATTTTGCTAGCCAGGGAGGAGAAAATCTTTAAATTTATTTTTTTCTGGTCTGTTCACTGTTGATCTCCCCTCTATCTCCTATCTGCCCACAGCTAAAGTTCTTTAGGAAGCTGAAGCCATTATAATTGCACTCAGAGCTCAGGGTTTTAGGAATCACCTGGCCCTTTCTCACAATCCTGTAGATTCTGTGGTTTGGCCACTTGGAGCCAGAGGGAGGTGGCCTGCTACTGTGTTTGCTGTCATTTTGTAAACCTTCGTTGCCATTTGAATAGGTGTCTGTCCTGTCTACATTTAGAATAGGAGTCTCTTGAGGACAATAGGGCCATCAGCTTTTTCTCTCCGTGAAAACACCATGGGCCCACGTCAGCCATCCCCAACTTTACTAGAGGTGTTGGAATATCCTCCCTGGCTGGCTAGGGGGAGCTACACTGGCGTGATAGACAAAGGGTGTGGTCAAACTTCCTCTGACAGTGTCTTGGAAATATTTCATTTCCAGTATTGATTCAGCATACCTGGTAGGCTGTTTTGGTACTCTGATACCTGGGATTATCTGTCTGATATTTAGTTAGGAATCCTTTTTGAAACTTAGCTTTAGTTTATAATATTCTCTCTCTCCTGCATTGTGAGCACAGGCCCCAAATTAACTTTTCCAAAGTTTCTAAATGGTGTGCTGCTTGCACCCAAATTAGTATCAAATTCAGTTATGGTTTGATGGTGAACACCTACCCCATTTTAAATATTTTTGAAAAATTTTACACAGCATCCTATGGAGAATTGAATGCTTTGTAGACCATATGATGTAAATGTATATCTATATATAAATAGCATTATGTATACACACATATAGTAAGTAGTCTACAGGTTTTTGTTGAATGAATGGATGGAAACTTTTTTTGTTGTATGTAAAATTGTGCTGATATTTGCTTTTCTTAGGTAAAGATGCAAGATGGCATATTTTCAAGGATTTTTCCTTTTTTGCCCCATCTTCTAGTATGAAGGGAGAGTAGTAGAACTTGACAGTATAGCTCAATGGTTGCAAGCACAGGTTTTGGCATTTAACAGACCTGGGTTTGAATCTTTTCTCTGCCATATACTGGGTATGTCAGTTAGTTTTGCTGAGCCTTGCAGGAGTGTTAATGAAATTCAAATAAAACCGTGCATGTCAAATACTGGAAAAGAGCACCAACACTAGCCTAGAGGTGAAATTAACATGATATTAACTTGGGGTACATGAAAGTAAGGATATGGTAACCACCAGAAATAATGTACAAAATTTTATGTGCATTTTTATGATTGTATGTTTATAGCTATAATCATATTTTCCAAGAAAACTGCAACCCCCAAAAGATAGGAACTGCTGACTTGGAGTGTGTGTCTGTCTGGATAGGTTGGAAGAGGCTGAGTGTTGCTGGCAAGTCCTAGGCCTTGGTCCAGGTCAGCACACTCCATAGAGCAGCTCTACCTCTTATTTCCCAGATTCCCTTCCACCAGGTGGGCTGTAATTGGGCTTGGGAGAAGTCAAAGAATGATGCCAAGTCCTATTACCTCAACTAAGAATTTATTTCCCTGAACTCAAGCATCCTGAGATGCCCCTGTTTGTGCAATTTATTTAATAAATACGTAATCCTTACAATGGGCCAGTCACTGTTCTAAGCCTTTTGCAAGTATTAACTCACTAAATCCTTACAACAATCCTACAGGGGAGACGGCATAATTAGCTCATTTTACAGATGGGTAAACTTAGGCACAGAGAGGTTAAGTTACCTTCTTAAGGTCACATGGCTAGGAAGTGCCATCACTGGGCTTACAAGCCCCAACAGTTCATGCTGTTATCTTTTTTTTTTGGCAGCTGGCTGGGTATGGAGACCCGAACCCTTGACCTTGGTGTTATAACACCATGCTCTAACCAATTGAGCTAATTGGCCAGCTCCCTCATGCTCTTATCATAACGGCTGTCCTAGACAGTCTTTCCTGGTTTAATTCTCACAATTTACATTCTTTTTATATATGGACGAAAGGTGGCATTTCCCCAGGTTTTCCAAGAGCAGCAAAGGGAGGTTTCCTTTGCCGTAATCTAAAAGTTATAGGAAATGATTAGAGACAACCAATTTCAATTTTCCTTCCTGTTCTGGAGTCGTCCCCACCACTCAGACAGTCTTACTGTAACTCAGAGATAGACTGGAAATGCCTCAGATGGCTTGGACCTCTGGATCTGGAAAAATTATGTTTGTAATAAGCAGCAACTTTGATGCAATTTAAGGAGTGTATCTGGCAGTTAGTGATGAGCTATATTTTGATGAAGTAAGTGCCTTTGCATTTGCATCTTGGTGTATCAAGCTGCAGTGGGCTGGTAGTGGGCTGAGGAGGCTGATTTATCAGTGTGCCATCTCAAGGAAGAGCCTGCCTGCCAGCTCAAGGTTCCAACGGGGACTAGACCCTGACAAATCCATCCCCAGCTGGGAAACTCCCAAGTCTTTGAGCCCTCTTTCTCAAACGGAAGGGCCTCAGCCTGGTTTCTCCCATTCTCCAGGGTGTGACAGGAGAGACTGTGCTGTAGACATGTGAAGAGAAAGGAATAGTCTTCTAGGAGTCTGAGGAAGTCCTCTGGAGTTGAAGGGGGAGGGGTGTGGTGGGGGTGGGGGTGTACTCTTCAAAAATCCTTAACTAAATGCAGCTGCTTGTTACATGGAGCCTGACTTGCATGCCAGGAATATCTAAAAAGCTAACGAATACAAAATAAAAATAAACAGCAGTAAAAAGGCTCTCTCTTTGTTACAGTAAGCTCTGTTGGGGTTTTCAGTTTGTTTAGGAATGGGATAATTGTGGCATCCACTTTATTTTGGTAAGGCAGTGAAAGGTGGATTGATGTTATGTCATCAGGATGCTACCACCACCTGAACTTTGTCCTTCACCCCCTACCTCCGCTTCCCCAGAACACCCAGGCATGGACATTCACAGGACCTGAGTCTCAAACTGTTGCCCCTGAGTGAATTACATTGAAAGAGGGCACATAATTTAATGGGATAATCTTGGCAGGGCCAGCAAATTTCACACCCCATCTCTCACTAATAGAAAGGCAGTAGAAGGCTACAACATCCTTAGATGAAAAGGTTGTATAAAAAGGATCTGCTTAACAGTAACTGTCTGTCCATAAATAAGGTTCTGTAGAGTTTTGATCCAAAAGCTGTTATTAAATACTGATAAGCCAAGCCTCATAAAGGTCTTCTTACATTTCCTTTATTTTTCCTTCTCTCCATTGAACCATAATTCCTTTTTTTTTTTTTTTTTGAGAGGAAAGGGGCCTAAAAGGTCAACCAGTCCAAATGGTCTATTTTTTCAAGTATTTCTGTACAGAATGGACCTTCTTTACTTCTTACATTTCCTTTATTTTTCCTTCTCTCCATTGAACCATAATTCCTTTTTTTTTTTTTGAGAGGAAAGGGGCCTAAAAGGTCAACCAGTCCAAATGGTCTATTTTTTCAAGTATTTCTGTACAGAATGGACCTTCTTTAACAGCCATTTAAAGAGGTTGTGTGGAGTAACAGAGGGAGAATGGGATTTGAACCTGATAACCTAGGGTTTGAAATGAGGCTTTGTTGCTTACTTCGGGAGAGTTACTTAAACTTCTGAGCCTGCTTCCTTATCTGTAAAATGGGCATAATAGTAATGTCTGACTTATAGGCTTTTTGTGAGAATTAGAGAATATTATAGACATAAGGCACCTAAAATAACATCATGGACCTAGGTACCATCATTATCAGGGGCTTACTGGAGAAATCAGAAAAATTGGCTCCAAAACAGTGATCATTATACTTTGAGATAGCAAGCAAAGCTCAAAGACCAGCAATTTTTACAATTTTTACAATATTTTAAGACTCTTGAGTGTTTTGTTTTACAGGGAGCATATAGACACTCTAGATCTGAGCAGTACCCGGGCCAGTGCCGGGGACCCAGGTCGAAGGAGATTCCACAGTGCAGTTTTGCAGAGCCTTTAAACGAAGCCTTTTTTCAGAACCGTGAGCTCTTTGAGGAAGAGCAACCCTTCCCTGGTGCTTGGTGTAATTCCAGAATCCTGCAGTGCAGAATGTTGCATTTCAGGGACCTCCATTTGTAATCTGACCATTTTTTAGTTCCAATATCCAAATAATCTTGCCGAGCACAACTTGAAAGAGAAGGATAATGGCTGGAGGAAAGAATCCCTTGGTGCTCTGTTAGCCATTTAAAATTTCTTAGAACCAAAAGAAAAAAAAGTTCATGTTACCCAAAAAGAGAAGGGTAATGAAGTATGTGGGGAGGGGAAGGGCAATAAAAAGAATTTCTAAAGACAAGGCAGAGTTTGTGTTTTTTATTTTTATTTTTCACTCGTAAAGATTGTCATTCAATACATTTTAACTAACATTTATTACATATTTATTACATGCCAGATACAGTATTGGTGCCCAGGAATAAAACATTACCCCTGCCCTCAAAGAGAGAGGGAAGAGGGAAATTCTCACTTGTTTGAGTACCTACTATGTGTCGGGTATCATTTTTTATAGATATTAGGTTTATATGTCTCAGCAGCTGTCGGAGGTTGAACTTCTGATCCCATTTTACAGATAAGGAAATTGAGGCTTGGAGAGGTAACTATCTTGGCCAACCTTACGCAGTTATTGAATTGGGATTTGGGATTTGAATTTAGGTTTTTTGACTGTCAAGTGTATACTATGTCCTCTATCCTCAAAGTGTGATTGGGAGACACCAACGAATAGACACATGACTTCCACACAGCAACTACCTATCCCACAAGTGAATTATAGGAAAGGGATGTGGAAAAAGTGTTATGGGAACCCAGTAGGAGAAGTCGCTAATTCTCAGAGAGTTGGAGGGTTAGAGGGAGAGCAGGAGTGCTTCCTTCATAGGCTTATTGTGAGGATTCAGTGAAATAATTCGTGGAAAATGTTCAGCACCGTGCCACACACACAGAGCGCTCAGTGAGTGTTCTGCTGTATTTTGGTAGCCAGCGAGAGGCCAGTCAGGATTTATCTGCTTGTAAAGCCCGTGTACTCATGCTCTGCTGAGCACCTTATCAACAGACATGGGGTTGTTCGAAAAATAAGTAGCTGTGCAGTTGCCAAATAGGAGGAAAGACACCAAGACAGGTGCTCTTGTATCTTCCCCTCCTGCCCAAATCCAGGCTTTTAGGACTCAGCTCTACTTTGGGTGGAGGAGGGGATTTGCACAGGTGTCGACAGAGTGAATCACGATGCTTAACCATGAACTATGATACTCCTGGAACTCTGGCAAGGACTGATCACCTTTCCTCATTTATGCATTGATCATACATTTTCTGTGCACTCACTGTGAGCCAAATATTCTGTTAGTCCCACTGGAGATACAAAGATGAATAAGGTTAGGTCATCGGAGGGTTTTTTAAATGGCACATTTATGGCAGAGATTGCTAGCTGGTCACCAAATCTGTTTCCATCTATTTCTGGGCACATGGTTAGACTACATTTCCCAGCTGCCTTGCAGTTAAGTAAGTTCATGTGACTAAATTCTAGCCAGTAGAATGAGATTGGAAATAATAAGTGTCACTTGTAGGCTTGATCTAAGAAAACTCCCCAGGCAGGATTGCTATGATCCTTCTTCTGTGGCTTGGCAACCTTAGAAGTCATGTGATGAAGATACCACAAACAGAGAGTGTAGGATCCTCCCTTAACTATTGCATGGTGGAAGCCACTCTTGTTTAGGTTTTATTTGAACCAGAAACAAACATCTATTGTTAAGGCTGAGATTTTGGGGGATTTTCAATTACAGCTGCTAATGTTACCCTTAACTAACATAAGGTTGGAAACCACAGTGTGCTGTGAGATCAATTTAGTGGGTCAGGACTAGCATTTTTAGATAGAATATTTCACCTGGATCTTGGGCCCAGTGAATTTTAAACCCCTTCCCGAATTATTTATAGCACATATAGGGTGCCTCTAAGTGCTGTGGGGAATCTAGAAGAATTAAGACTGGCCTTTGCCCTTGGGGAATTTACCTTTTAAGGGCAAATAAAATAGGCACTTGTGAAATAATTATACAGCCAGTGAGAACACAGTTGGCAATTATGTATGCAGAATCCCAAGAAGGGAGAGGTCTTTAGGGAGGATGTAGGATATGATGCGAGACTTGAAGGAGGGGAAGGATTGAGAGGATGAAGGAGTGAAAGGTGGAAGAGGATGGGAGGAACTAGACTTTCTACTGCTGGAAAAGAGCTAAAATTCTGCAGCAGAATCCAGCTGTTCTGGTCTCCCTGGACTTGCCAAGACAGTCCTGGCTTTTTAGATCTGGGCCTTCACCCTGGAATGAAGCTGTTCTCCAGGGTATGGGAGAGTAAAGAAAAGAAAGAGAGCTTTGAGCGGTGCCTGATGCGTTTTTGCATATGAAGGGGCGGGGGGAGGGAGAAAGGGAGCAGGGTCATACTGGGACCTTGACAATTTATCTTTCTCTCCAAAGGGTGCCCCGGAGAGTTAAAAACACGGTACATTTCAGGGCTGCTTGTCAAAGGTATCTGATTGTCTTATTCCCTCTGCTATAGCAGTTTTGTTTTGTAGGGCAGGTTACTAAATCTCAGGCCACCTTTTGCCTACTTGATGAAAATTATAATAGTGTAATAATAATTAACACGTCAAGCATACAGTATGCCAAATACCATTTGAAATTCTTTTTTTTTTTCCTTTTTGTCTTTTTTACTGACCGGTGACGGGATCGCAACCCTCGGTGTTGCGCCCGCACCACGCTCAGCCAGTGAGCGGGAACCGGTCTCCACATGGGATCTGAACCCTCGGCGGGAGCGCCACCACGCTCCCAAGCGGCGCACTATCCAGGGCGCCACCGGGCCCGCCCCCATTTGAAATTCTTTAAATATTTTAACTTGCATGGTCTTCAGGGCAACCTTATGAGGTAGGCACTAGTTATTATCCACATTTTCCAGATAAGGAATCTGAGGCACAGAGAAGGTAAGTAACCTGCCAAAGACCGCACAGCGAGATAAGTGGGAAAACCTTGAACCTAGGTATCCTGAGGCCAGGGCTTTGTCTTTAATCATTATGTCATATTGCATCTCAGCTTTTTTTTTTTTTTTTTTTTTTTTAACTCTATCTGATGACTAAAATTCTCTATAAGAGCCCAGCCAAATAGCTGAGTCAAAATAATTATAATTAAATCCTCCATTTGTGTAGGGCTTTGCAGCTTAAAAAATTTTTCCAAATAATCCAGTGAAATAGGATTTCTTTCTCTCTCTTTTTAAATTAGGTGAGCGAGGTTGGAGGCTCACCCTGGGTCAGTCTGTAGCTGGTGAGCCTGTCTGAAACCCAGCCACTTTGACTTCAGACTTTCTGCTCTGAAAGACTACTTGTGCTTGGAATTTGTGACTGCAGGATGCTGATATCTGACTATTTTCACTGCCATCTCACCAGCAGACGAATTTGCCCGATTCTCATTTGTTTGACCCACAAAATCCTCAAATCAGCCTTCGTTTTTTAGAAAGAGTTGTGAAGCGTTTGTAGGTGGGATTCCTGTAATCAAAGAAAATTCACTTGCAAATGGACTGAGAGAAGTTACTTAAAAGCAAGTCTTCTGAGTGGTCAGTGATTGCAGCAGGGAGAGGAGCCATTAAGAGAGAGGGGCTTTGGCCTCAGACGGACCTTGGTGTGAAATTAGGCTCACTGCTTCCCTGCCTCGTCAGCAAATCACTTAACCTCTCAGAGACTTGCTTTCCTCACCCGTAAAATGGGAGGCATAGTGATGCCAACCTTGACAGGGTGGGTGGGACCATGGGAAGTGCGTGGCACAGTGCCTGGGCCATGGCCAGTGGTAGTTGTGTGATTGCAGCTGCATCCATACATTGAACGGAGAGCAACAATCCCTCCTTTGAGATTTTCTCAGGATGAAGCAACATTTCTAAATCTCAGCACCTTGTTAGGTTTGATTTTATAATATAATCATCACTTGGAAGTTTTAGGTTATAGTTATGTTAATGTTCCTCAAGGACAGGGACTTTCTTATGCTCTGAAGGTTCAACATCACAAGGTAAAAATAGACCCAGCTGCCTGAAATCCTAGGTATCCTTGAAAGGCTCTTAAGTGTTTTTCATGGGAAATTGACACCATTTCCGAATGGGTTTAGACATACAACAAAGCAACTTATTCAACCTTTTCTCCACAAGAGAGGTTATATCCTCACCTCTTGGATTTCACCCCAGCTGGGGTATTTTAGAATTTTTACATACATTTCATACCCCCTGGAGGGTATTGGTTGTTTCTCTTTTTCCCAGCTGAACTTTCAATGTGGTGATGGAAGTATTACCCGTTCATATACATACCTTAAGGAAGTAGAGCTTAACCCCGTTGGAACTAAACAGTCCCTCCTCCCTTCACAAAACTGTTGTGCATTCTATAGGAACTTCCAGTTCCCAGGTATTGCCTGTTTGAAATTAGGACCACTGATAACAAGCAGCAAAAATTTTTGATGATGCTCTGAATCTACTAGTGATTTACTCTCTTTTCCTCTATGTTGCTCAAGGCACTCTGCCCACTTAGATCTGGTGTCCCCAAGCTTTGCCTGTGGCCAGAGCATCTTCAGCAGGTCAGAGCCTGCTGTTGGGGCCTTCCAGGGGACAGCTGATAAATAGCATCCCTCTTCTGCACTGAGGAAGGGAAGAGCTGAGGTGAACACGCCCAGTTTGTTTAACAGTGACATAAGTCACTGTTTAGTACTGCGCCCCAAGACCCTGCAAGAAGTTAGAAAGAGGCAGAGAGAGTTCAAGACTAAACACTGATTGGTCTCCCTCTCCAGGAAGAAAGCACTGGGCATAGGAAATAAAACATTTCCCACTTACACTGGCTGCAACTTAATTTTTTTTTTAAAGGACAAATTGCCAGATTTCACGGTTGTGTTGGGGTTAAAACTATATAGATGATATAGTCAAAATGTCTTTCAAATAACCCTCCCACGTCTTTGCCTCAGGACTCAGGTTTAGAAAGTTTCTTAGTTGGGGATGCAACTCAAAGTGGCTTCCCCCACACTCATGGAATCAAATCAACAGAGCAGTCGATCAGAGTGTTGGTGGAACAGAGGGAAGGAAAGAAGGGACCCCGGAGGCACAGCTCCTTCGCCTGCTGAGTGATGCATCCTGTGTAAACTACCGAGAAGTCACTGGTGCTCTGTTTGGTTAAATATTTATTTAGCAACTAAAGTAGATGCCGGAGAAATATATGTCAATATTCTCTCCTGTAGGAAGTTTACTGTTTTTGTGAGGGAGGTAAGATCGATACACCCAGAATGGTATGAGAATAACTAATTGAGTCAAATCAATGTGCTGGCCTTTGTGTAGGGTCCTTTGCTTATCTGGAAGCCTCTAGGAATCTCTACTGCAGCACCTGCCCCCCTCCCCGGCACATCTGGCTCATGCCGCTCCCTCTTTCCATTTCTTCTCATCGAAGTCTTAGTTGTCCTTCAGCTTCCAGTGTGTCCATGTCCAGGAATCCACCCTGACCTGCTTCAGCCTTCTGTCTTTCCCTCCCCTGCCCTCCCCTTCTGCCAATATTCTCACATCGGCCACTTAAGACGCTCTCACTTATTCTGATTTAGCCCAACGTCTAGTTTTGTTTTTTTGTGGCTGGCCAGCACAGAAATCAAACCCTGACCTTTGGTGTTATCAGCACCTCACTCTAACCAAATGAACTAGCTAAACAGCCAGCCCCAACACCTAGATTTTAATCTTTGCAAAAATATTCACTATTATTTATTGAGCATTTACTGTGCTGTCAAGGCATCTTGTATTTTGCAGTGGAATCTATTATTTTGTCTTTCCAGAATTATTGCCCTGACCTCAATCCCCCTCTCCCCACTCCCTCCTTCTGTGGAATTCTCCTTCATCAGTTCGGAAAAGGCTCTGCTCTTGTTCTTGCCCGCACTCCAGCCTCGTAATGGGGGGTTGCCAGTATAACCCCCAAACCCCAGCTCTATTATGGCAGGCTAATCATAGTCTTTCCCAGGGATTTAGGGGCAGCCCTTCTGGAGTGGGGAGGCTGAGAGATGCCCTTGGCCATGTCTGTGCCTGGAAAAAGAAGCTGGCGTGTAGGAGAGAATGGCTTTCATATCCAGAGCAGACATTGCTGAGAGGCAGCCAGAGGTCTGACCGCCTTCCAATCTGTCTTCCACCTCTGGGGTTTTCTTATCTGAGCTGACAGACTCTGCTTTTCGTGAGGTTATTATATTCTAAAAATGCACCTACCTTACCTCACTAATCCTCATAACAAAATGAAGTGGATATTATCCTTTTTATCAACCTAAGAGGAAACAGTTTTATTGCTTTTTCTGATAAGAAAATATATATCCATTAAAAACAAATTAAAAATTAAAAACACATTAAAAATTTTTTTAAATTAAAAAAAATGGAAACAAAAGTCATCCTCAATCCTGCCATTCAGAAATAATATGACAGTGTTTTCTAAACATGTGTACTTATAAGAGAGGGTCGTGCTTTTATTCCCAAGAGAAAATATAGCTCAGAGATGTTAAGTACCTTCCCCAGGGTCATAACTAGTCTCTTTCCGTTCTACACAATTCTTTATGGGCTGGGACCAGATCTTTTGTTAGTTAAATACTGTCTGGTCCAGCACATTTCACTCAGTAGGAAATCACTAAATACATCTTGATCAAATGCTAACTTCTATGTAATTAAGGAAGGTACAGACAGTAAATTTTGTGGATCAGGAAGGAGAGAGGCCAGCATTGGTCAGAATTACTGGGAGGGTTTTCTGAAGGAGGTGGAGCTTGAGAGAGTGATCTAATACTCACTTTGTTCCTTCCATTATGTGGCCTCCTAGGTGGGCTAAGCCAGCGAGCTGGGACACCTGAGTGCTTCCTGCTGTCAACGCTGAGACTGCCTATGAGGATGATTACTTCTGAGCTTTTATCAAAATGCAAAAACCAAAGTCAAAATATATCTATGGGAACATGGCAAAGAGGAGCAGAGGAGGAGATACATTGTATTTAGAAGGAAATTCACTGGTATTGGGCAATAGGAAATTAATACACAAAGAGATAAAGTGGGGGAGTGGGAGGGTGGGAGCACAACCTCGAATATTATCGCAAAATATATCTATGGGAACATGGCAAAGAGGAGCAGAGGAGGAGATACATTGTATTTAGAATGAAATTCACTGGTATTGGGCAATAGGAAATTAATACACAAAGAGATAAAGTGGGGGAGTGGGAGGGTGGGAGCACAACCTCGAATATTATCGAGAATCTGGTGACACGACCCTCAGGCGGGCTTTCCCAGACTGTCTACTGCCCCCTCTCAGGCCTCACTGGGCACCTTGTACGTGGTGGCTTTTCGTGGGCTGTTCCCCTAACCATCAGCTACAGTCCTTCTGCTCTGGCTTAAATGTCACTTCCTTGATTCTAATCTCCTCTGACTAACTAGCTTGGGTTCCCACTCTCTTACTTTCCTGGCACCCTGTATTTTTAAATAGCTTTCATTATAATTTCTCATTGACTATTTGCTTATGTGATGATTCTGTTTGTAATGTCTTCTCTGTCACTGGGTTGGATGCTCCTTAAGGCAGGGTTTGGTTCTGGACCTCCTCAGCCAGTACAGCACCTGGTGGCCAACTGAATGGACTATACTTACTTTTACTAAGCTTTGTCCTTACTTCCTAGGGGCTGTGATCACCCCATTTACTCTGCTATTCTATCAAGGACTTTAAAAATGCATCTTCGAACAACGGAAAATCTCAAAGGCTATCTCTTCCAAAAGTTGAGGAATCCAACCCTGTAAAAAGTCAATCTGGACTAAATTAAACCTGCTGTGGGCTCTATTTGCAGGGGAGCACTGGGCAGCCCTGAGAGCTGGGCTGTTTTCCCAAGATGGAAAATGTGTGATAACTCTGGATTCTGCTGCTATAAGTTAGTGTCACTCGGCTCTTAATTGGCAACAAGTTCAGATTCCCCCTTACAGTCCTCTTCGTTCTCTTTTTTCCTGTGTATTATGTGTGAGAGAAAGTGTGGAAAACACTCGCACCCTGCCACAGCAGAGAGGGCACTGAGCCTGAGCCTGCAGGCTGAGAGCAGAGGAGGCATGTGCTACCTCCCTGCCCTGAACGTCTTTCTCCTCTCTCCCCTCCTGCTCCTACTCTCCCCTCCCCTTTCTTTCTTCCGGAATGTTGGAAGAGGTCTCTTTACTAGGGAAATATCCCCTGGGGGGCTCTTCCTGTCTCTTCTTTCTCTTAATAAGCAGAGGGGGACATTCTCTAAGTTTTTGCAAGCCATCTGGATGCAAATATGGCCAGAAAGGCTTGTGTGACTTTGGATTTCCTACAACAACTCTTTTTAGATCCCCAGGACCATCTGCTTCAGGCTGGGACACCTCTCATTCATGCAGGAGAGAGAAAAGGGAGCTTAACAATGCTTGGGTTGGGTTTCTTGGGGCTGTGCTATGGTGGGGGAGAAGAAGAGCCCGGGCTGTTTTATTCTTGCCCTGTGGGTGTTGGTCAGCGTGCACACTGAGGCCTGCTGGCTGCGAGGCACTGGGCTGGGGGATGTGGCTACAGGACTTTCTCCTGGGAGCACCAAGGCTGGCCTTGCGGGGAGCATGAAAGAGATGGTGATCATGTGAGGGGGTGTGAAGGTGCGCAGGTCCTGGGGAGTGTGGAGGAGGGAGCAGGTAAATGAAGCAGAGGGAGAATCAGGAAAGGTATCTCAGGGGAGGCTTCACTGGAAAAAAATGTCTGGGAGGCGCTAAAACAATAGCCCATTAGGCATCTTTAAAATAACATTGATAATAATGTATAGGCTTATTTTGACAAATGAGCTCACAAGCATCTGCTGAATGTTTAGTTCTCGTCTAGTGATAAAAATTATTTCCCAGGCCCCTCTCTGTAAGCCTGCCCTTCCCTGGGAACCTCAGGGGCTCACCAGGGCCAAAACAACTCTGAGGGGGGACGAGGCTGAGACCCCCACGTCTAATTGCCTAATTGCCAGGGGTGGCGTTAGAGAGCCAACCCCAGCCTCTGCCTCCCCAGAAAGTTGCTCTGCTTTTTCTGGGGGCCTGGGGTCTCAGTTTCTTCATCTCTGCAGTAGGGATTATAACTCATTCCCTGAAGATTAAGGAAGATTGAAGGAGGTGAAGGATGTAAAAGGACCTCTTAAACTTTAAAGTCTTATCTGAGATTGAAGGACCAGATAGCAAGAGTTTGTCTTCATTTCTTAGTGAATGGATCCAGGAGGGCTGCTTTGTTCACTCAATAGATATGTACATGACAGGCATTGTTCTAAATGCTGAAGGTAAAGCAGCGATCAAAACAAAGACCCTACTCAGGGAGAAGTCAGAAAATGTAGACATATGTGCTCCATCAGGTAACAGTAAGAGCTAAGAAAACTAAAACAGGGTAAAGGACTTGCGATGGAGTAAGTGATGGACGTGGGGCGGTTGCTTTCGTATAGGATGGTCTGGAAGGCTGCTATGCGACCGTGACTCTTGAGTAGAGACCTGCATGAAGGGAGGGGGTGAGCCCTGTGGCTGTCCGCGGGGGAGCCATTCAGGAGCTGGGCAGTGAGTACAAGCACCTTGATCTTGGAGTGTGTTCTCAGCATGTAGCTATTCAACAGCAATTCGTTCCACTGGTGCCAGGCAGAATTCAAGCATCACAACGACCCTACTCGGTGTGTCCTATTATTATCATACCCATTTCACAGATGAGAAAACTAAGGCATTCTCAGCAACAAGCCAAACATCCAGATAATGAAAAGAGGGAACTATTCTCTTTTATGTGGGAGTGTATATATATGTGACAGCCCGGTACGGAGGAAAGAGTGCATGGTTTGGAGAGAAAAAAAGTCTCTTTGGGCCTATCCTGCTATTCATCTGCTGTATAATTTTGGGCAAGATGCTTAATATCTCTCGACTTCCATTTCCTGATTTGCAAAATGGGCTAATACAATCTCAGAGGATTGTTATGTATATTAAGTGAGAAATCCAGGTAAAAGGACATTGCAAACTGCATGGAACTATGAAAATGTCACATTATTATTCATGTTATTATTACACTAATTCTCATTCCTTGTCTCTTGCAAAGAGAGAGAACGAGAGAAAAATTAAAGTTTGCAATTTATATAACTTCCTTTGTTATTTCCCTGAAAGTGTATTTTCTACCGATGTCCCTGTGGGTGAATTAACTATAGTATCCAGTTGGATTGGCAAGCATTTCTTTGAAAGAGTAAACTGTGAGGTAAAGTTGGTGCCGAGCATTCTCACATTATAAAGAAATTGATGGAGGTCCTAGAACTTCTAGTTTGCTATCTTCCATCACACCAGGCTGCCTGTAATCCTCAAACCTAGAATTTTATGGCAGCTTTCTCTAATTTTGAATTGTGTAGCTCAATAAATATTAAGTGGCCTCAAATAGTGCTACGCTTTTAAATTATTCTATACATTTGTCCCAGCATCCTGTGGGATGAATGGCTTAATGCCAGGGGATTTGGAGAGATGGGTATTATTACTTGGGGCTACAGAATGGGAAAACCTAGGTGAAAGGACTTACCCCAAACTCAATAATTGATGGCGAGCCTGGATCCCCATTCTCAAATCTGGTGAGGCATGCTTGGCTTCCACCACGGTGGCGTGGTCAGTAAGTTCTTTTTGTTTGTCAACCAAATGATCATCGAACACCTACTATGTGCCAGGCACAGTGCTAGGTGCTAGGATTACAATGGTGAAGGAGACGGGATCCCGGTGCTTGTTCTAGGGAATGCCCTCAGAGATGCTCGAGATGTATTTTTTAATTGGAATGCTTGCTGATGCCCTTTCCAGCAGCTCCAGAAAGTGCACAGAGGTGGTGGTTGCTTCAAGGGTCACTTGCAGGTGACCGGCAGGCATGCACCCATCTAGCTGGCAGGACATCCGGTGCCTGTGATCAGGTCCAGCCATCCAGTCTGTGCTTCTGTTTCCCCAGCGCGCAGCGGCTTCCTGCACTAAGCTGCATCTTGGCTGTGCTGCTGTCCTCCGCTGAGGTTGGGATAACAGCCTGCTGGGGACTGTGGCTAATCTCTGGAAAAGCGGAGCCCCCAGGGAAAGAATCCTGTCTCCGTTGTGTGCACCTAGGATTAGGCAGAGCTGCAGCTAATGTGATCGGTGAGGGCAGGGCCCCGCTGCCAGGAAGCCGGAAGCCAGGGTGAGCCTCCCTGTTGCCCTCAGCGAAGCCCAGGGAAAGAATCCTGTCTCCGTTGTGTGCACCTAGGATTAGGCAGAGCTGCAGCTAATGCGATCGGTGAGGGCAGGGCCCCGCTGCCAGGAAGCCGGAAGCCAGGGTGAGCCTCCCTGTTGCCCTCAGCGAAGGGCTTCATCACCATCTTTCTAGCACTGAAGGGACCCCCAGGAAAGCTAATCTGACTGAAGTCATAAAGCCCCAGTTTCCCCATCTGTAGAAATGAGGGGGTACTAATCATATCTACATTATCTTTTGGTGAGGATGAAATTAGAAAATGCTTATTAACCATTGGAAAGTTGTCAAAGAACATGAGCTAATATGACCATTTTAGAGTGTGAGCCTGAGGCCCACTCCGGCCTTGATCAGAAATAACCACCCAGAATTCCTGCGTGTGGAGTCTGGAGTAGAAACCGGCTTTCCCAGACTCCAGCACAAGGCCTCGAAAGAACCAACTTCCTTCTCTTGCTGGTGGTGGCTCACTGTGCTGTGGTGGCCCACTGTGCCCTGCTGGCCTAGCCCTGAGATAAGGAATGAGGGGGAGCTGGGATAGCTCAGGAACCATCCATCGGAGGCCAGAGAATCCCTTCCCAGCTAGACCACTAACTGGACAGCCATTGACTGAATCACTCGAAGGGCCTATGTAATTTGGGGTGGCTTGACTGCTCCTATCAGCCATTAAAGTTTTTTAGGAAGCCCACTAGAGGAAGCATATCAATATTGAGTAAACCCTAACTATGTGACAGGAGTGGTGCTGGGTGCCAGGGATACACAGAGACCAGAACCTTACCTTGTTTTCTAGGGGCTCCCAGACTAGCGGAACTGGTGATGGTGGTGAGGTGTAGTGGGATGGGAAGAGACAAATACTGGAGGAATTAGAATTCATTTCACACGTGCCTTAAGAGTGATGTGAACAGTGACTTGTGGCCCCGGATGAGGCTGCCTGTGTGTGCCCAGGACGGTGTACAGTGAAGAGAAGTTGGAACCCTGCATTCCTGGAAGGGGAGTTTGCAGCTGGGAGGGCCGGTTCAGGAAGGTTCTGGTGTGAGGGTTGGCAGCCAGGCCAGAGCTCCAGAGGGCTGATGGATTGCATTCCTCCAGTTAGAAACCAGCAGAAGCCCCACTGTGAGGGCTCTTGTGGCTTTGGAGCTATGCTTGCGTTTCCTCTTGCAAGGGGAAAAACTAGTTTTGCCTTTAAGTGTTACCTTTCTGTCCTCTGATTTCCTAGTGTGGCGAGATCCAAATCCAAAGTATTAACCTGTTAATTTTAACAAAGTGGTAGAATAGAATATGAAGGCTAAGCAGCCAGTTGTTTTTTTTTTCCCCTTCGAGGGTATGTTTTCTGACTTTTTATAGCTAATCTTGTTAAAAACCTGGAAAACGTGTGACTCTAGATGGTGGATGTGACACTGGGTGAAGACCTATTGTGGGCCTGCTATGTACTTGGGCCTGAGCTAAGCAATTTCATGGAGTGAGTCTTCTTGAACTCTTAAGATTGTGAAAATACAGTTCAAAGCCACAGAAGCCCTTTGGAGTGATTCTGAATGGTGCGAGTGTGAGGAGGCTTTGAATCCTGTTTGAATACTTAGACTGCCAAGTGCAACTCTTCAAACACTTCACATGCCTTAAATGGTCTAGCATAAAGGATATTCAGGAACATAAAATATCCTGCTGATACAGGAATAAAGACCCCTTATCTCCTCCCTCAATATTGACTTAGAATAATAGCTTGTTTTGAACTTTCTCCCAATAAATTAATTTTCAATTTAGAAAATGCCTTTAGGGAAAACAGTATTTAAGTACAGAAAGTTTTGGAAACATGGAGTGGCTAATCAGAAGGGAGTCTTTAAAGAGACGAAGTTGGTAAAGGTATTATTATACTCAAAATATTCCCGTTTTCCCTTCTCAGATTACTCCATTGACATATTATTCTGAGTATCCTTTGTTTGCAACACTCTGTGCTGGAAACTGTGAGACTATAATTTAGCCCCTGTTCTTGATGGGTATGTATATTTATATGTGTGTGTATTACTGTCTTTGATGGGAAAGGAAAATGAGATATTTTTTCAGAAACATTTTTTCCCCCTCTGGAGAAAGGATGACATCAGGGCATAGCAGAAAGAGCTCTGGACTGAAAGTCAGCAAAGTTGAGTTCCTCTCCTAGCCCTGCCTCTAGCTAGCTGTGTGACCTAAGACCAAACACTTACCGCTCCTGATCCTCGAATTCTCATCTGCAAGGCAATGGGGCTAGACCAAGCTCTGTGGACCAGCAGCATCAACATCACCTGGGAGTTTGTTAGAAATGCAGAGTCTCAGGCTCCTCTCCAGAACTACTGGGTCTAAATCTGAATTTTAACAAGAACCTCCAGTGTTATGTATGCAAATGAAAGTTGAATAAGCATTGCTTTAAAGAATGATTCCTGCTCTAATATTTTAGTATTTTGTGTTTTTCTTTCAAATATAAAAATATGATTATGAAGAATTTATCCAACACTGGACCAAGCATTCTATATGAAACATATGCATCATCTCTTACCCTTCAAAAGTTTGTACTCTGGGACAAAAATTATTCAGCTACAGATACTATCTGTATATACACATTTCTTTTTTGCTGTGAGTTTTAGGTCTTGGCTGTATGGTAAGGACAGTGATGGAGAGAAAGGAGAAGGAGATGAGAAGTCAAGGTGATTGAAGGTGGAGATAGTGATGGACTGAGACCTTCTGAGCTGGCAGGTAGTACAGAGCAGTGGGTTCCAGCCCAGGGTCCTCATAATCATCGCAAGGGTTCAGACAATCAGACATCATCAGTGCTCGAAAAATGTTTCAAATTTTTCAAGTATATGTGAATGTTGCTTTGATGAATTGAATACAAATTCATAGTAACTTTTTGATGTTCTGTTTTTGCATAATTAGTTGATAATAAATGTTATACCTATTAGATGGGAGGAGGAGTCTATTTCATTTTTGCATTAAAAACCATTGGATGAGCCGGCCCGGTGGCGCACTGCTACAGTGCGCCGCTTGGGAAGCGCGGTGGCGCTCCCGCCGAGGGTTCGGATCCTACATGCAGACCGGCCGCTCACTGGCTGAGCGAGGAGCGGGGGCAACACCGAGGGTTGCGATCCCGTTGCCGATCCTGGTCCGGTACGGGCACGACACTGAGGGTTGCGATCCGTTGCCGGTCACGAAAAAAGACAAAAAAAAGACAAAAAAAAAAAAAAAAAAAAAAAAA
>NW_007727166.1:245192-258028 GCF_000696425.1 Galeopterus variegatus | reverse complement strand
GTTTTCCTTCTGCTGTGCCAGACTTTGTGGTTTGCCCCTCTGGTGCTTTGTAGTAGCATGTGTGGGCATGCTGAGTGGAGAGGAGTGACTTTTCCTGGGTTCCTCCAGGAAAGTCACAGACTATCCAGAGGACCTCAACGGCATACAGGCTAAACACTCCATCTACAGGTGAGCACACCTGGCTCAGCAAGGAAAGGGACTTGCCCAAGGTCAAACAATTAATAGGTTTGTTAGCTTGTTTTAGTCTTCCTCTACCTGAAATTTAGCTCTATTTCGTAGATATACTTTCTCATAAGACAAGTGAAAAAGGGAAACAAGCCCTTCTATGAAAGCAAGTGAACGTGGTTTCTAATATTGCATCTCAGGTTGTTGTGAGGATTATATACTTTTAAAAGGGTTTAATAAAGTCGCTGTTAATTATAAATACTCAAATAATGTTTGTTATTCTTATTATTTTTACCAAGCATTACATATTAAATTTAGGAATATTGTTTTTTAAAGTAGGACTGATAGTAGCCTTGACTTTTCCCCCATGTTCTCCATCTTAGGCATGACCTTTGAGAGCCCATACCACCAAATTCCTTCTTGCTGAGTACTGCACCACATAATCATTGGAAACCATATAATGGGAAGGGAGAAAGTCGGCCCTTGGAGCAGCTTCATTCTTCATCTTGTGAGCCCATACCATGCTGGCTGCCATTGAACTGAGAAGCTGGCTTCTTGGCAATAGTTCTCCTGATCCCCAGAAAATAAGAATGGAAGAGCCATTTTCCAGGGACCAACCAGGCAGCTTTCTGAGCCACATAAAATTATTACCAATCCAGGGAAGTAGGGACTGGGTTAGAATCAGGGCCAGCTTCACAGGTGTGTGACTTGTGCACCTGCACAGGGCCCCGCATGTTTGGGCCCTGCTGTTGCTGTCTTGAAATTCTTACTATTATTTTGAACAAGGGGACCTGCATTTTTATTTTACAGTGGATCCTGTAAATTTTGTAGGTTGTCTTGGTTAGAATAATCCAGAATCAGGGCCAAGAGCCCCTGAGGAGCAAGCCATCAGTAGGAGCTGCAGCCTTTGGGGGTAGAGGAAGGTGCAGACCTGCCCCCTCGTGGTGGATATTGGGCCAGGGCTTGAGTCAGCTGCTATAGGGAGGAAGGATAGCAGGGCAGTTCTGTCTCGCTCTCCTATCATTTTGCCTTGTAATTATAGACAAGTCATTAACCTCTCTGTATGTCTTTGCATCCCCAGTCCCAATCACTCATAGTATCCAGCAATACGTAGTAGGTCCTTAACACGTTGTGGTTTTTCCCTTACTGCTGCCCTATAGTGAGCCATCACTAGGCCACTTTGAAAAAGCAGATGAAGCTCTTTGTGTGAGGTGCATTGTAAATGCTCCTATTTTCAGTGTCACCACCATTTCTCACACCCTGACAATCTAGGGGCTTTACATTAATTTTCCTGCCAGTAACCTCTTCTTTCATTAATCTATCCCAGCTCCACCACTTATTAGCCATGTGACCTTAGATACATTTACTTAATGTTTCTGAGTCTCAGTTGTCTCATCTCTAGAAAGGGAATGATCATATGTACCTTGAAAGGCTGTTAGGAATATTCAAGTTAGTACATGTAGAGTCCCTGGAATAATAGTGATGGGCACATAGTAGGTGTTCAATAAAGAGTAGCTTTTCTTATTGGAAAATTGATACGGTATATGAACAGCTTTCATCATGTCATTTCCTCTCCTCAAAAAAAATCATGTACACAGCCACCAAAAAAAAAAATCTTCAATGGCTCCCCCTTGCCCATGGCCATGGAGGATCAAGGCTGTCCGTGATGTAGCCACGGTCTACACTGCCTGACTTCCTTCACTCATGTTTATAAAACTTCTAGATTGCTAGCTGTGGTTGTTGTTTTTTGTTTGTTTTTGTATATTTTTGTTTTTATTATTATTATTTTTGTGGTTGTTATTTTTAATCTCTCTCTCTTCCAAGAGCATTGGAAACTCCTCAGCAGTGGAATACTATGTCGTCCCTTCAGTGCCTAGGAGAGTGCCTGGCATGCAGTGTCTGTGTGGTGGTCGATGCTAACTACAATGTATTTCAGGAATATTGTACAACTCTGCTTGTTTTCCATCTGTTTGTACTTCTTAGCGCCTTCAAATTGAAAATGGGTTGTGGTTTTGCATTTGAATCAGGAGGAGGAAAAAAACCCCCATCCTTCTTCTCTTTTTTTTTTTTTTTTTAAATAAGCAGCCACTGTCATTCTCTTGGGATTATTTGTTTAAGTGTTTGCCAACCCCTCTGGACTGTGAGGTCAGCGTGGGGAGGGGTGGTGTTTAACTCTCCTTCATATCTTCAGTGCCCAGCACACTGAGCCTGGCAGAAACAAAAGAGGCACTCATTAAATATTTGTCAAATCAAAGAATATTGGAAAGCTCAAATTTTTATGGCGGACAAGGGAGACAGTGGGAGCCGCCTTTTTACTGGAAAAACATTGTTTATTAGATCTGTATGGATCATTTAGAAAATATGCAGTTGGATATCTTTTATGGTCAAGAAGAAAATCAGCATAAAATGCTTAATTAAAAGCAGAAGCTAACATTTCCCCTAGTAATGAAGGCGGGATTGCGAATATTTTCCTTTCCTGAGCTCAGTAGATGGGCAGGCAGCCAAAAACAGGGATGCCGCATAGACTGATAAGAAGGTTTGACTTAGGAGGGCTGAATCCTGGGGTTACCCTGGGCCCACCTCTGCTTCAGTGTTTCTCTTCATGGATGTTGGAAATGTGAACAGTATTAACTCCTTTAAGATATTCTGATGATGATGTCAACTCCTTTAGGATCATTTGGCTCTGTTACCTGTGAAATTATCACTTGCTTGTGAACTTATTATAATGCTATATTTTCAGGAGTAGATTCTGTATTTGAGGTTAAAATCTCTAAGAAGTGTGGGTCTTTTCTTACTCTTCTTGGTGCTCTTGTGCCTGGCACAGAGCAGGCCCTCAGTAAAGGTGATGCCCGGAGCTCTTATCCACTTAGCATCAGCAGGGTGGGCCCTGCCCTGTGTGTAAGAAGCAGCCGAGGACCAGGATCTAGGGAGGCAGAGAGGGCGATGATGTTCTGAAAGACCTCTGCTCCCTGGAGGAGAAATTGGGCCCCTGAGACAGACCGTGGTTGGGTGTGCTCTAGGACAGGACTTTGCTACTCAAAGTGTGGTCTGAGGACCAGCACCATCCGCATCCCTTGGGAGCTTGCTGGAAATGCAGAATCTCAGACGATCTCCAGACTTACTGAATCAGACACTGCAGTTTATCAGGATCCCTAGGTGATTCATCTGCTCATTAACGTCTGAGACACACTCCACTGATGAGAAAGTCCTCAGCCTTGAAGCTTGATAGTCTGGATTTTGGTAATTCTAGGATGCAGCATGGTAGAGTGAGACTGACTTTGAATCCCAGAACTGCTGCCGTGGGGGTGTTACTTGATCCTTTTTAACCTCAGATGTTTTTTCATCTATAAAATGTATATGTTGTGTTTTTTGTTTTTTTTTTTTTTTTTTTTTTGGTGGGGGAGGCAAGGATTAGATGAAATACTGTCCATAGCATATAGTAGGAACTTAGTAATATTACTTACTGCTGATATTGTTATTATTTTATCTGAGCCCTAGTGCAGAGATAGTTCAACTACTTGTTATGATGGGATATTTGCTGTACTATCATTATTACAATGTTGTAATTTTGCATTAACTTTGTGTCTTTTCGGTGATTTAATAAGTGGCCTTAAGGAATCAATAGCTTTTGAACCCTCCTCTTTTACCTGTTTTTTAATCCTCTGTTCTTAACACGGACAGAAATGTTATGTAAGTCTCTGTTTATAGCCATCATCCATTTTTTAAACATCATTGAATCACTTATATTTTCTTTTTGAGGTTCTCCTTTATTCTGATAAAAAAGCCTTCTTATCTAGTTAGATAACTACTTAGCACTAGTTAGATAGTTGATGGAAAAGGTCAGTTAGAGCAGGGAGTGAAGAAATAGTGAGGAAATAAAATAAAACATTTTATTTCATAAGTGCCTAAATGTGCATTATTTAGTTTCGTGATTTCAACCCCATTTCCCTTTCAGCCTGGGTCAGATATTTGGAGGGTGTTGTCTTTCACATCCATACCTTATAATAAAATCCAGTTTTGGCTTCTCTAAAGTGAATTAGAAATCTAAAGACACATGTGGACCTCTCCAGGTGGAGACTTCTTTTAGATATTTACAGCATCCCAACCTTTTATCCTTATCTCAGGTTAATACAGTGGCAATTTGGGGGGGTGGGGGGTATTTTTATTTCACCTTTCTAAAAAATTTGACTTAGTTTTCATGAAGTAACAACTCTCTTTTCACACTCTTATTTAATCAGTTTATACTCTGTAAAGTATGTAATTTCTAAAAAATATATATACCTATTATATAACTGTATAATGAGCTTTGGTACCAAATCCTACTGATTCTTGCCAGCATAAAACTCAAGAGGTGGTTAACAGAACACATCCATGAACAGCACGTGGGACATTTTATAGAGGGACTGGAGACTATCAATTTATCCATTGAGTTATATGGAGGTTGGTTAAAAACGTCTACATTTATATTTATTTGCATGCTACTTTATGGTTATCAAAGCACTTTCAAATTTATTATCTCATTGAATTTTCACAACACTTGTGAAATAGAAAAGGCAAGAATTTAGAGGTGAGAAAATGGAGGTTTACAGAAGTTGAATTGAGTGAACATGGCTAAATAACTTCATTGAGAGTGGGTTGAGAATAGAATTCAGATTTTTTGGAGTTTTAAACCAGATCTCTATCCACTCTTCCCTATTGCCTCTTTTCATGCTGTTTGAAAGCAGTGCTTATATTTTGTCTTTCTTCAGATAATTACAGTTTTCTAATAGCATTATGTTAATGCCATAGGGCATATCAGTAATAGTAATATATCACATATTTCTATGTTGGACATTAATCACCTTTAGCAACCTACAGGCAAATAAGCAGACAAATAAAACCCTCTGGACCAGTACTGTCCAATAAAATTATAATGCGAGCCACATATGTAATTAAAAATTTTTCAGTAGCCACATTAAAAAAAATAAGAAACAAGTGAAATTAATTTTATAATGTATTTTCTTTAACCCCATAAGTCCAAAATATACTTTCAACATGTAATCAATATAAAAATCATTATTGAGATATTTTGCATTCTTTTTTGGGTACTAAGTCTTCAAAATCAGGTATGTGTTTTGAATTACAGCACAGCTCAGTTCAGACTAGCACAGTTCAGGTGCTCAATAGCCACATATATTGAGCAGCACATCTCTGGACTTTGAGAGAAATAATTGTAACAAAGGCAGGAAGGTAAAGACGTCAAGATCAAAACCTCTTACACTTTGGGGCCATTTAATTTTGAGACAAATAGTTCTACACTTTCAGTGTCTCATAATAATGACCCTAAATGATTAAAAATAAAATTAAATTATCTACATTGTACTGTAGATAAAACAGTAGAGTAGGGTGTAAAATATATATATTTAGAAAATTATCCATCAAAAATATTTTTTTTTAAAAAAAGGTTGGACATACAAGCCAGCAATTATACTCCTAGACATTTGTTCTGGAGAAATGAAACCTTAGGTCCACACGAAAGCCTGTACATGATTGTTCACAGCAGCTTTATTTGTAACAGCCCCAAATTGGAAACAACCCAAATGCCTTTCGATGGGTGAATGGTTAAACAAATCATGTTACATCCATACCATGGAATACCACTCCACAATAAAGAGAGACGAACTATTCGTACACCCAACAACTTGGATGGATCTAGAGGGAACTAAGCTGTGTGAACAAAACCTAATCCCAAAGGGTTATATTTATAAAACATTCTCAAAATAACAGAATTAAAAAGAGATAGAGAACAGATTAATTGTTGCCAGCATTAGGGACTGGTGGGAGTGATGTACTGGGAGGGTGAAAACTGTGACTTTATAGCATGAGGCATCCTTATGGTGATGAACAGTTCTGAATCCTGTTGGTGACAGCGGTTACATGACTCTACATGTACTAAGATTGCACAGAACTATATACACACCCAGAAATGAATGCATGTCCAACTGGGAAAATCTGAGTAAGGCCTGTGGATGTATCAATGTCAATTTCCTGGTTTTTCTGTTGTATTCTAGTTATGTAAGACATTAACAGGGGGAGAAACTGGGTGAAGGGTACATGAGGCCTCTGTATGCTGTTTTTGCAACATCCTCTGAATCTATGATTATTTCAAATAAAAAATTATTTTTGGTGCTTGAAGGGATGTTCTATTATTTGGAAAGTCCCCTGCCCAGAACTCTGCAGAGAATCCTAGGGGAGCTGAATAGATGAGGAGGCGGTACACAGACCGCCTTTTTTATATGCTTGGGGCTGGGCTCACTGCAGTGCAGAGGGGAATGGTCATGGCCCAGGTGCAGATTCTCCCCAAGGTGAGGAGGCACCCCTATATTGAACACTCCCAAGGGCTTTCTTGTTCCAACTGTCTCTTAAGATCACTGCAGTGGATGGTGCTACCAGTGAGTGCTAAGGGCTTTCTTGTTCCAACTGTCTCTTAAGATCACTGCAGTGGATGGTGCTACCAGTGAGTAGCACCCTGAGGCATCCTGAGGCACCCTGTCTAGGCGCCTGAGCCAGAGTGTCCCCTGAGGTGCCATGGGGCTGGTTGGCCCCACCTTGGGAATGCTGGAACCTGAGATCTGGTGGGTCTCGGCTGAGCTTGCTCTTCACATTTCCTATTAATGTGTCTCTGGCTTTCAGCAGTTGCCTCTCAAGTAATGCGTTTAGTCCCTGGTGAGCATTCCATAGCCAGATGAACTTTAATCCCTGAATGCTCCAAAAATGGGGGGGTCCTTTTCCTCTTTTGAAGATTTTGCTCCCCTGTAAGAAAAGTGCATGATTTAATTAATGGATGAAAGAAAAGGGCCCAAACTGAGCCAGAAGAGTCAGCAGCATTGCCACCCACCTGCAGGCACACAGTAAGATGAAAGCAGCACCTGATCGGGGAGGAGAGGGACCCAGGGGGGAGAGGGACAGGATTTTCTATGACTGTAGCCTGGAGGTGGGAAGCCCACACTGCAGGACCAGCTCTGCCATTGACTCAGTGTGACCTTGAATCTCAGCTCCTATGGGATTTGTTTTCCGATTCTTCTAAAATGGAGATGATAATATAGATCCTGCTTACCTCCAGAAACATGTAGGTAACAGAAAGAGGAGGGGGGAAAGTCCACTGAAAAGTGTGAAATGCCCTGCAGGGCAGTTTTTTATGATCGCTAATAATGCACTACCTAGAATGAAACTGTCTCCTTGTCTAGACTGGGCACTCCTGAAGGCAGTGATGATGCTATATCCACAGTTGTTTCCCAACTCCCAGGTCAGTTCCAGGTGCATGTTGGTCCTGAGAGGAATATTTACTGTTGCTACTGATTGTCGTCAACAAATATTTGTTAAGCATCAATAGAGTGTAGTGATCTGTGCTGGTCTCTAGAGATACAAAGGTACATGGATACTTTTCAGTTGCAGTAATAACTCTGAGCTTCTTGAGAGGACGGGCTGGGATTTATTCATCTCTGTCCACAGAACCCAGCACAGTGCCTGGCAAATAGATGTGGCAGAGCCTGCTACTTGCTCTTCCTAAGAAACAGTTCTTCTACTACCACTTCTTTTCCACCCCATCCCACTCACCGGCCTGTAGTAACAGGAACTTCAGCTGGACCTTTCTTGCAGCTGAATATTTGTCATGTGAGGTTCTGGCCCAAGGGAAGTGAACAGAGGTGATAAGTGTAACATCCAAGTTGTGCTTTTTTTTTTTTTTCTTTTGGCAGCATGGCGGTAAGAGGATCTGAACCCTTGACTTTTGTGTTATCAGTACCACATTCTCCCAAGTGAGCTAACTGGCCAGTCCTGAGTTGTGCTTTTAAAAGGAAATAAGTGGGCCATCTCCTATTTTTTCTCCTTCTCTTGGGCTGGAGTGCAGGTGAGCTATCTTTGACCATATGAATAAAGGTGAATGGCAGAGCAACAAGTCAGAAGGAGCCTAGGTCCTTGTTATCACTAAACTTCATCCCAACCCTGGAGTGAATACCTGAACTATTTTTATCTGCACTTTTATATGAGAGACAAATATACTTCTAACTTATTTGAGCTTTTGTACCTTTGGGTTTCTTGCTACGGCAGCCTAGTTTGTATTCTAATTAAGAGGTGTTTAGTAAAATCTGTTAAATGAATGAATGAATTTCTGCCTTACCTTATTATCTTAAAGCTTTAACAGCAGTCAGTGCACACATTTTTATTGGGAAGGGAAGTCTACTGAGTGACTTTCACCTATATTTCATTGGCCAGAGCTATGTCATATGGATCTCTTGAGCTGCAAGGTGGCTGTGAATTTCCGTTTCATTTTCCAGAATCTATACTTGAAGAAGGCAAAAAAGATATAGGAAAAAGGGGGACTGAATGAACCAATCTGTACAGACTGTCAGCAGTCACATATAGGAAAATTAGCTTTGATTTATGTTTTTTTTTTTTTTAAAGAATGTAAGCCACCTAATTTGAGTATTGCCAAAAAGAGATGTAGTTCTTATCCCAGTTGAACCAGATTTTGGGAAGATAAGATGTCTTCAAAAGAATATAGATAATTATCAGTAGGGACCCTGGGGCTAGATGTAGTCATCTTGTCACACAACTTGATCCATGGCCAACTGGAACCGTCTACAAAGGGGGATATTGATGCTGAAGCCAACTGCTGCTTCAGTGTCTTAAATGCTTTCATCGGGGCCACAGCCAGTCCCAGGCAAGGCATGGCCATCCCTGAGTCTGCAGGTGATCTGGAAAAGGTAGTGCCAGAGCAGTTGGAAACATTCAGCAGATACTTATTAAGAACTTCTGTGTACCAGCCCAGCTGGGTACTGGGGATCCATAAGTGAGCTCTCTGCCATCAAGAGGGAGATGGAGAAGTAAACCAATGAGTGCTCCGCAGTGTGACGAGTGCCGTATAGACTGTCTGCCATACGTGTTGGAGAGCAAGACAGAAAGTTTTCCAGAAAGAGCAACAAGAGCCTTGAGCAGAAGCCTCTATATTTCATTGCTAAAAAGATATCAAAACAGTGGGTCTGAAATACCAGGTCTGCTTACAAGTTGTGTTTGAATTTGCATCTTGCGTATCACGTTTGCACTGCTGCTGTTACTCTGTAGGGAGTGGAGAGTTTCAAAGTCTAGAGTTGAGGCACGGTCCTTCTCTGTGTCCAGGGTACGTGCTTTGGGACACTTTAGTCCATTTCTGGTATGGCACCTGAGCTGGGGACCATGCTTTATCAAATGGGTATTTCTCCTTTTGACTAAAAAGGAAGTTGCTCATGAGTGTATATCATTTCAGGCAGTGGGTAGACGATCCAGAAAATATCTGTGTGAGAAAATCTTTGTAAACTAAAATCATCTTCTATACTTTTAACTTTTGAGATTTGGGGTTTTCTTAAAGCAAGGCACACAAGAAGATCAAAGAAGGAGCTCTGAGATGCTGACAAAGAAGGTACACATAGTTCAATTTTTATTAACTAATTTTACCAGAGAAGTTTTATAAAACAGAGCAAGCTCATCAGTGGTCTAAGTCACCAACCTTGGATTCCAACACTGCAAGCAGGCTGGATGCAGGCAACTTGCCCAGGTTCAATGGAGTTTAAAGGCCAGGTGTTTGTGCAGGGGAGGGAAAAACATTGTTCTGCTCAGGAAAAATGTATTCAATTAAGAAATGAGAAACCCATTTTGAGAATTTAGTGCATATGTTCATTTTATAGGTACGTTGGGAAATTATCAGCAGGTGAATGGATTTGGTCACAAAGCCTTTGGGTTGATTTGGGGGAAAAATATTACTTCTTGGGAAGTGGCCAGAGGAGTCAAGAGATATTTTTGGGAACCTTCTAAAGCTTTCTCTTTTTTCCTTTTTGTTGATAGCTTCCAAGTTGTCTAGCCCCGAATCTCTTATGTGCATTGGGGAATCACATAGAAGTAGAAGGCATGCTTCATTTCTTTACTTAATCATGTGTCCAGTCTCAGTGCTGAGTGCTGGAGATAAAAAGACACAGTTCCAGCCTTTGAAGAACTGATATACAGGAGGGTATCACACACACATAATCCAAATGATATAATGTAGTGCCATAAATGGTGTACTGTTGTGGTTTTGGAGAAGAGGTACTGACTGACTGCTCTGAGGACATCAAGAAGGCTTCACAGAAAAGATGGTTTTTAAGCTGGATATTGAAGTGTTTTGAAGGTGATTTCCAGGAAGAGGAGGAGGAAAGTCAGACCAGATGGAGGGATCTGCATGTGCAAAGGCCTGCCAGTGTGAACAGGTGGTGCCTCTGGGAGATGGCTAGTAGTTCATTTAGCTGGAGCAAGGGTTTGGGGGCCCATGGAAGATATTTTGGGCAAAAAATACCAGACCACAAACGGCTTGATATACTAGTCTACAGAATCTAAATTTAATTTTTTTAGGATATAAATTCTCTGTAGGAAAGTAACTGTGAATGCTCAAAACATAGCAATCTCTTAAAGAAAAAAAGAAAAAGGAAAATAACTGTAAATGATAAAGATATGTTTGCCAAAAAAGCCAGAACTGCTGAATGTGGATGCCAGGGACTCACATGTACTATCTGGTCCCTCTTGTCAGAGACCTGAATTGTGTCTGGAAATTGACCCTAAGAGAGGCAGGAAGTGCTAAGAAGCTGCAGAACCAACCAGCTGTAGAAAACTGTGAGATTGAGGTTAATATGTAATTTGCTTTAACTTGGGGGGTAGGGAGAGTGGCAAAAAGAAAAGCTCATGCTCATCTGATTATAATTGTGTGTTCTCAGCACCTTTTCCTTTAAAGTGGGCTGCACGTGGAAAGGAACAAACATCCCTTCACATAGCTGGGGCGGTGCCTGAAAAGCCCAAATTGGGAATGGCCAGGAGCTGAGCTGCCAGTGGCTGGACACCCCCGAATGGAGAGAAGTTAATGATCAGTGCCCCTTAAATTGCCAGGCGATTAATTGCGAGAAATTCATCAAGCCGTATAGGTTATTTATTAAAATCAAGATGGTGTGTCTCTTCAGGGAGGTGCGTTGTCACAAAGCCCACTTGGCCAAGGAGAAACTGGTGGCTTGATTTTTTTTTTTTTTGCCAAAACCCTGCAGGCGTCTGTGGGAAATTGCTTTTGGTAGACTTTATAGGGGAACCCCTTCTTCTATCTTTCTTTTTTCCTTCTGGAAAGGGACACTGAGGTGTAGCAGGAAGGACCCCGGTCTTTGGGACTGGAGGCTAGTTTTTTGGTGAATAGGGACACAGAATGGCACTTCTTTTCTGTTGGCCTCAGTTTCCTCATCTATGAGGTGAAGGCATTGGAGACTCAAGGTTTCTTTCTTTCTTTTTTGTGGGGGGAGTGGCCATTACAGGGATTTGAACACTTGACCTTGGTAATATCAAGGTAATATCACTTGCTTTTCCAAGTGAGCTAACTGGCCAACTCTACAAGGTTCTTAAGACACAGACAAGCTCAGATTCTACTCACTTTTCTGGCCTGTTTGGGTTCTCCCTCTGCACTCCCTGAGTGACATATGATCTAGAAAGGTCTGGGTGGCTCAGGCTGTGAGTATCTCTGCCTCTTTAGGTCCAGGTTGGGATCAGTTCCAATAGCTAAAGAAGGCTTTGGGGAAATAAAACCAGACTCCTTTAGATGAGGAGTTGGCAAACTAAGGTCTGCAGGCCAAATCTGGCCCAGGGGTCTGTTTTTATAAATAAAGTTTTATTGAGGCACACCTACACACATTCATTTACACGTTGTCTACAACTGCTTCTGTGCTACCATGCCAGGGTTGAGTAGTTGCAACAGAGACCACTAGCCTGCAAAGGCTAAAATATTTATCTGGCCCTTTATAGAAGCACTTTGCTGTCCCCTGTCTTAGTTTATAAGCTCCAGGAGGGCTGGGGACATCAAAGGTGCTTAATAAGTTTTGGTTGAATGAATGAATGAATGAATAGTCGAATGGATGAATGGATAGGAAATTTGAATTTATTGAATAAATACATAACTTGGCAACCAACTTTTTGTGACACACGCAGGTCCCAGTTTCCCTTTAAATAAAATAAGAACAGTAGTACTTATGAAATAGGCAGTGCTTATGAAGGTTATTTCCCATAATACAACTTTGAGTGTTTAAAATGCTGTTAAAAATATAACTACCATCTATTAAGCTTTATATGTGTCGAGCACTCTATTAAGGACTTTATTTTTATTACCTCATTTAGTCCTCACAGCCACTCACTGTTATGGAGGAATTATTGACGCTAGTTTATAGATGAAGGAACTAAGCCCAGAGAGGCCAAGTCACTTGCTGAGATCACATAGCCGGTAAGGGATTGAGCTGGGAGTCCAACTCTAGTGTGTCTGGTTCCAAAGCCTTTCCTCTATGCCCTACTGCCTGTGAGTGATGTTAAGAGCTCCCTGCCCCCCTTTTAAATAAGAGAGGCAGATATTAATCTGGGGGAGGGGGTACAAGATATAAAATAGTAAATTTTTTTTTTAAATGTTGGTTCTCAAATCTTTTTAACCATTTAAATAATTTAGAAAACTATGAAGTTACTGGACATTAGAAGTGCACTTTAAAAAGCTCTCCTCCTGGGCCGGCCCGATGGCGCACTGCTACAGTGCGCCACTTGGGAGTGCAGTGGCGCTCCCGCCCAGGGTTCGGATCCCACATACAGACCGGCCACTCACTGGCTGAGCAAGG
>NW_007727166.1:240525-244167 GCF_000696425.1 Galeopterus variegatus | reverse complement strand
TCTAGTTTTTTCCTTTTATCCATCTAGTCACAAGTGTTCTTGTCTGATGTTGGTGTTATGTGAAATTTTTTTTTTTTGTGTGTGTGTGTGTTTGTTTTTTCTTTTTTTCTTACTTAGTTCCCAGTCTGTAGCTTGGTTTAACTCACATACGTAGCTTTTTAGTGAAACTTTCATGGTATATGTGGACTTAAATCAGGATTTCTTCCCCATCGGCCTCTTCTGTTACCAATTAGTTGTTTATCATTTTAGCTTTTGGGAGCCAGGCAGCTGCTCAGAGGCCTGCTTGAGTCCTGCTGGGGTCAGAAATGCTCATCTGCTTTTGTTTCCATGGACGCAGGTACCTTCTGCACCCTCTGGCAACAGGACAAGCAGGCTAAGTCAGGCATCACAATCTTATTGGGGTGACCCCTTAAAACAGGTTCCCGAGATTTTTTACATACTCTTTTCTTGATTTGTTACATATGATTTCAGGCAACTCCTTTAATGCAGCCATTCAGGCTGCTTATGGGACCAGGGCAGTGGCCAGTACCTTCTCACAGCCTCTTAGTACTTCTGTATTTTGTTGGAATGTCTGTCCCCCTCCACTAGGAATTTGGATCTACTTTGTCCAGCTCCCCTCTTTGCCAGCCCTTTTCCTCTCACTTAATTTGTTTTTGCCTATAGCTCTTCAGGAAAAAAATCACCAGAGCACTGGAATATTATTACTGGCCTCTGTTTGTTTGTTTTTGCAAATGCACTATAATTCGTGGTTGGTCTTTTGGCGAGCCTGAGACCACCTGACCCTCAGCAGCCTGAGTTCCTCCAGGTCACTGTATGGGCGAAAAATAGTTTCACTCATTTCTTTAATTCATGTTGGTGAGAGTCTCTGAGTGATGAAGGCTTCTTGGACGTAGAGAAAAACAGAGTCAGGGGGATACCGGTAATTATGCTAATCTGAGAGCATTAAATCTTCAAATATTCTACGTTTTTGGATAAGCAATTCTGTTGTTTTGATGTTTGGTTGTCTTTTTGTTTCTTCAGTGATGGCCTGTAATTTTGTAAGGAAAAGTGCCTAGTCCTAGTGACTTGCTGTGGAACACAGGACTGGGTTTTTTTTTGAGTGTTCTTGAAAGGAAACCAGGGGAATGTGGTGGGTCTAATAATATGCTTCCTTGTGTATTAAGATGAAACAAATAATAAGAATAATAACAATAATACCACCTTCAATGGTAAAATGCTCTTAACTTTCAAAGCGTAGTTCCTTTTATGAACTTATTTTATCAATTGGAAAGGCGATTTCAGTTACTTTTTCCTGCAGTGATGATGGATCTGCAGGAGCCTGACTGTGCAGTGAGTTTGAGAGACTCCATTCCCAGTGGTTCTTATTCAGGGATGAGCACAGAATCACCTGGGGAGCCCCTGTGAATTGCACATGGCCAGACCCTGCCCACGACCTACTGACGCAGACAGTCCTGGGAGGGGGAAGGGGAACATGCCCATTGGAGAAACTTCCTGAAACTCCTTCAACTGGACCCTCTAGGGATTGATGAAATGCATTGGGGTCATCAGGCTGGGTGAGAAATGCCATGCCATCTGTGGCTGGAACCCAAGGGGGACTGTGTAGGACCCATGGGAGCTGGCCACAGCCTGAACCTTACTACTTTAACAGCTGAACGTGTGCACTGTGCCCACTGGCTGACACTGGAGAGTCTTCCCACGCATGACCTCATGCAATCATTTAAACCAGTTCCATCCCCAGAGGAATTTGTTTCCAGACCCTTGAAAGAAAACGGGCCTTCAGCTGGGTTCAGGAGGTGTGGTCTGAGGACAGCGATTTAATGGATTTAATGATACCTCACGGGAGTCAGGGGAGAAGTAGGAGAGATGGGCTCAAGTGCTACCTCTGTTCTCCTAATCTCACTAAGCCTCCCTGAGTGGCCACGTCTTCATGTGCAAGGTGAGGAGGACAGTGCCTACTTTGTGGCCTTTGTCATGAGGATTGCACGTGGTAACATAAGACAAACCCCTTGCACCCTGCGTAGAGGCTTGCAGATGCTCAATTGTGGCAGGAATTTTCCTTGCTGCTTTGTATTCTGGGTCTGTGTGGATGGCAGGGAGGTGTTTTGTACAGCTGTCATCCTGGAAGGGTCTGCCTAATGCCCTGAGTTCCTGGTAGTTGCACAACAAATGATGGCTATGACAGTGGAAGGAGCTTTCTTTTATTGAGTGCTTACTGTATGCCAGGCACTGTGCTGGGCACAGGATTTCTGAACTCACTGAGCTTAACAAAGAGAAGGCACTAACGAGGAAATTTTTACAGCATTATCCTTCTCTGTGTATATAACAGGAAAGCTTTAATGTAATGGGATGGCTTCTAAATGTGTATTTCATAATGTAGTGGGTAGAATGTGGAACATGTCTTTTGGGAGGAAACTGGAGTTTTGCATTTCCTGCCTGCTTGTGCTTTTGAATTTGTGGCTGTAATGCTGCCCTGCCTGAGGTTTCAGCAGTTAATATTTCCCAGGTCAGCCTGATGTAAATGTCCTGTTATCTCTATCTACAAGAAGGATGTACCCAGGGCAGAGGGGGAGAAAAGACCATTTTCATAGTCTCCTTGAAGACTTGGTTGAGTTTTAACTTGAATTTCTCCCCATCTCCTTCCTCAAATGTTCCCAGTGCTTGATGTGCATAAACCATGCCAGTGTTTTGGAAGATTCAGGTTTGACCACTGTAAATTGGTTCATATTTCCAGCAGGGCAGTTATTTAATTTCCTGCTGGACGTCTACAAATGTTGGCACTGTTTGCTCTTTGGCAAATGACCAAAACCCAGAACAGTATCATTAGCATGCTCTGGTACATAGATTAAAGCACGATTGCCTTTAATAAGAGGCCATCCCTGTTTAGAAAGGGGCTTGGGGGGGCTGTGAAGGTGCAGGGAAGCACAACAGAGCTTTCTAATCAAAACCAAAGTGCAGTTACTGGGACACACTCAGGAGAAGGGTTAGCAGGAGGGCAGAACTCCATTTTCTTGTCTCAATTTTATTTGTTTGGGTTATGTTTCTGTAGACTCTGGGAGAGTTTCGGAGGCTGAGGCTGGCTGGTTTGTGGAACATCCTGGTCTGAGGCCCTGTGCTTCTTCCCAGTGTCCTCTCTCTTGGCAATACTGCCCACAGGAACCACCTACCTCCAGGGGCCCGTGTCTCCACAAAACCCATTGTCATGCTTGAAATGTTATAATAGTGGGCATTTACTGAGACTCTGTTGTGGGTGAGGCACTTTACATATGCTTATTCCAATCTTTACAATAATTCAGTGAGGTATGTATTATTATTGCTGTTTTGAGGATGAGATTACCGAGGTACAAAGAAATTAAGTTATCTGCAGCCACTGAGTATCTGAGCTGGGGTTAGAATCCAGTTCTGTGAGGTATGTATTATTATTGCTGTTTTGAGGATGAGATTACCGAGGTACAAAGAAATTAAGGTATCTGCAGCCACTGAGTATCTGAGCTGGGGTTAGAATCCAGTTCTGTTGCTTGGAAAGGTTCTTACTCTTTGTGTATGTTTTATCTGTACCCCAGTAGGGTTCTGGAGAAGGAAAGGGTTTGAATTTTTGGAGGGAAGAGTGGGAAGTTAGAAAATTTGCCTAAATGGCCCGGTGGC
>NW_007727166.1:232173-239738 GCF_000696425.1 Galeopterus variegatus | reverse complement strand
AAAAAAAAAAAAAAAAAAAAAAAAAAAAAAAAAAAAAAAATTTGCCTAAAAAGAAGATTGGAAGATTATTTCTAGATGCTTCTTACCATATTAGTCCTGTCATTCATTAGCAGGGACTGTTCAAAGTTGGCTCTTTGGTAGAATGAGTACAGAAATACTTTTTTTTTCCTCCAAATATTGTATCATGAAAAATATCAGGCAGATTGAAAAGTTGAAAGAATCGTGCGGTGGAAACGCATTTACTCACCAGCTAGGTTCTGCCATTACCGCTTTGTTATGTTCACTTTATCACCTATCTCCCTGTCTGTCCCCCAAGGTGTCTTTGTATTGTCAGGACATCCTGCCTCCCTGCCCCTCTATTCCTCTGATTGATGGCAGCAGCCCGACTGGAGCTTTTAATTCATAAAACCAGATGGGAAACACTGTGTTTATAACAGTATTTTTCTAAGAAAAAGAGAAAATTGCTCTTATGTTTAGGTAGAGTCCAAAATGAGCATATTTTTCCCTCCCTAGTTTTGTTGAATGACGGATCTGATAGAAATAATGGTGATGATGCTGATGGTGAATATATAAGGTGTAACCTATCATTACTCTCTTCTATGCACCACGCACATGATAACTGCTTTATTAGTCTATCTCATTTATCCTGTCAACATGTTCAATTTATAGATGAGCAAACTGAGCTTTAAAGAAGTTAAATTTCTGAGGATTTGAAACTGGTATGTGGAAACCATGGTATAATTTCTCTGTAATTCAAATTATGCTTCTCTGTATTCCTGTTCCAGGGTCTAGATGGGAAGTACTAGAAAGTTACTAATAAGGCAAAATTGCTAAAGTCCCAGAAATTGAAGGGGACCAGGGCTTCCAAAGATTCTCTGGGACTAGACCTAGTTCTCCTGAGAAACCTCATCAGACAGTCTCCTGGGAAGGGGGAGAAGTTTTGCTCTCCCCAGAGTCAGACACTTTCTCTAGCTTTCAGAGCTTCTTATGACTGATTCACGCCTTCCTTTCACAGATTAGGAAAAAAATCGAAACACTTATCTTTGGGTCATCAGTCGGTTCATTTTTTTTAAAAATTTTACTTTATCTATATACAATGTAGTTGATTTTCGTGTCGCTTTACCAATTCCTCCTTTCCCTTCTTCCCCCCATCAACATCATATCTGTTCACTAATCTTAACAAGTTCAAGGAATTGTGATTGCTGTGTCTTCTTCCCTGCCCCCCATTGATTTGTTTGTATATTTATTTTTTATTTTTAGCTCCCACAAATAAGTGAGAACATGTGGTATTTCTCTTTCTGTGCCTGACTTATTTCACTTAATATAATTTTCTCTAAGTCCATCCATGTTGCTGCAAATGGTAGTATTTCTTTTTTCTTTTTTTAAAAATGTGGGATCGTCTATGGCCTCCTTAGACTTACCACCAAGACATCTTTATTTCCTGGGGAAGAAGATGGTGTTTGTAGGCACTGACTCATGGAGCAGGTAGAAGTGTGTCCATAGCTTTGGTAAAGGAACAAACTTGAAAAATAATTGGTGCTTTTTCTCATATTTATGCTTGAATCTCCTTCATTGCTGGGTGTGATCTTGAGCAAGTCACATAAGCTTCTTCTACTCTGTGCCTCGCTGCAGCAATAACTGTCGTGAGGGGGACAGAGGAAAGGTGCAGGTTGCATTCCTTCTATCAGAAAATGTAATCTTCTTGAGGAGCGATGGCCCATGCTCATGAAGGGGATGCTGCTGAAGATGGAGGATGTGGTGTAGACAGGAATTGCTATAGAAAGGCAGCAGAGAAAATATACCTTTCGGTTGGAATAGTTGAGTGGAAGAATAAAAAGTGCCTGGGATTTAAAGTTAGGCTCAAATCCTTGTGCTGCCACTCAGTTGCAGTGCAGCTCAGCCTCTTTGATCCTCAAGTTTTCATCATAAAATGGGGTTAATAATACCTGCATTGTAGTATCATCATGAAGATTAAGTGTGCATAATGGATGTAAATCTCCTAACTTAGTAGTTCATGGAAGTTGGTGATAAAATACAAGGGTACTTTGAAAATTTCCACGAACGTTTATATTCCTCGTATATCTCTTATATGTAAGAAATGGGGAAACTTGACCCCAAGGGTAGACCTTGAAGTCTGAGTAGGATTTGGGTATGTGAAATGGTCTAGTTCTGAAAGTATCTTACACATATCACCACAGGATATTATCCAGGCATCGAGAAACATGGTTGAAACCCAAAACTCTCCTTTGTTTTAATTAGGCAAAGGTGGTTAACTTATTAAGCCAAAAGTTCCAACTTGTTTGGTAAAATGTCATTGGTAAGATAGGAAAATGTCAAATGTCATTTTGGTTGAAGCTCAAGTTGGTAAGGACCCAAGGGTGGAATTGCTAATCTGGTACATGTTTGGAGCCATTGTAATGTTTTAGTGATCTCTGCAAGGCATATTATGAGGTTGGTGGCTCTCCCTGCCACGCTGCAACCCCTGCAATATGGCTCTATTTTTCTGCACACCTGTTTAACTATTTAATGAAATCTATCCCCCTGTACTGCTGCAGGCCACAAAGAAACAGTGTTCAGTAAGTGGACTTTGGAAATTGAGGTTTTTAAGTGCACTGCTGAAGGCTTTTGTTGTTGTTTTTTGTTTGTTTGTTAGTTTTGTTTTTAGTTTACAGAGGATTTTCGGAAGATTAGGAAGAGGAAAACTGCTCCAGCAGAACTGAAATCCTAGTGCAGCATCTGGAGAGTGAATTTTGCTTTATCTTTCTTCTCTGCTGCCTTGCAGTCATTTCTGCTGTTTGCAGATTAAGGTTTGATGTGAATTTTATGTTTATCTGGAATCAGTTCTTGTATGGCCTTGGAGAGCATGTAGATACACAAACTAAAACATACCAGGAATTGATAGTAGAATTAAAAGGTTGGATGAGATTCCGGATGCATCCCCTGCTTGGAGTAGGGACAGTATTAGGACTTTATAAGCATTTTCTCATATAATCCTCGCAACAAATCTTTGTTATAAGATAGGTATTTTTATTACTGTTGTACAGATGCAGAAACAGGTGAGGAATGGAGAAGTTCAAAAATTTGCATGAGGTGGTGCAACTTGTAAGTAGCAGAGATGGGACTTGAATTCAGATCTCTGACACTTAAGCCCTCCAAATTGTGCTGGAATATGCTCTCTCCATTACAGGCTTCTCTCCTATAGCACATTGTGCCTGCTGGTGCTATATAAGGATCTCCTAGAAGCAGGGGAAGAGGAAAAACTTCTTTGTGTTCACTTTCCTTCCACGTAGGACTTTTTATACTCAAGATTATGCCAGGGGTAAAGAAACACTGAAGCTTCTATGTATTAAGCACTCATAATGTGCCTGGATTAAAGCTAGGTGCTTTGTGTAATTATCATGTTTAACCATAGTACCATTATCCTTATTTTATTGATAAGCTGCAAAAAGTCAAGTTCCTCACCCCTCCAGCTTCACCCAGGGAGGAAGTGCTGGTGGTAAGATTTGAACACAGAATGAGTACACCATCTTGCCTCCCGATTCAGTTTTCAATGACTTCTACCTGGCAGTCATATGATGGTGTTTGTGGCTTTAATTTCAAAGATCTTTAAGATTGTTGCATGGTTGATATATTTGGTACCCATTGGAAACTGCTGAAACTTTTCACTGGTGCTTTTGGAAAAAAATCCTAGTGAGTTGACGTGTTAGTGATTCAGGACTTCTGGGGAACTGAAAGCACCCGTGTGTACTCATTTTGAGTCAATATGTTACGAACGATTCTGGCCCAAAAGGAGAAAAATCTGTCTTCTGAAATTGAGTGCAGGTCTCATAGTGGCTTACCTCAGCAGGGAGCCAGTTATTACATAAGCTGAATTCCAGCTCCATGGGTTTCCCTAGCCTGCAAAAGAAGCAGCGCCCAAGTTATGAGGAAAACAGAAAGACCCATTTCTCTGTGGCGTGATACTGAACAGGCAGCTTCAGCGGTGAGGATATTTTGGCCAGAGGAAAATGTAGCTTAAGAAAAGTCCCAGCTGGTTCAAGTAACTTAAGCCCAGCTATTCATGAAATATTATCTGACAGCTTCCCCCTCTCCCTAAGTGGCTGGGGACTGAGTCAGAATGGCCCCAGGAACCTGTGTTCTCATACTGGATTTTGGTATTCCAGGCTTATCCTGCTATGTACGCTAGACAGTTTGGTGAAAAGCTGTATTTGGCTCAAACATTTTTTATGATTATAAAAGCATTTAGTAACTGTGCTGGGAAGCTGGCTGTGATGAATCCTTTTGTTTAGAAATTAACCAACATGAATTTCTAATCTGGGGCTTTCATGTGTCCAGCACTGTGCTTCCTGATGTGGGGGTACAGAGATATGAGACGTGAAACACTAGATTGGAAACTCTGTGAGGGCAGGGATTTGTCTATTTTGTTTACTGATGAAACCATAGCATCTGGAACAGCATCTGGCACATGGCAGATGCTAAACAGATATTTGTTGAATGAGTAAGTATAGGTATCTGCTCATGAGGTCTTACAACCTAGTTTGCCTGCATTAATAGCTAATTAATTAATGACTTTAGTCCTTTATTCTATATATGTGAGCATCCTGGAGTCCTCATTTTCATTAGGATATCTTTAATCCCTTTTATTATTTTAAAAAATTAAACCCATGATGTGTCTGTTGTAAAAATGAGAAAAAAGCAAAGAAGTAAAAAGAAAGAAAATTAGAAGATAATAATGATTTCATTGAAGTTTGTATCTTTCAAAACTTTTTCTATGTAAATATCTAATTTTAAAAAATGGGCTTATTCCCTTGCAAGTTGATTTTATAACCTGCTTTCTACCCCAACTTATCAGTGTTACTGTGAACAGCTTTGTATATCAAAACACATAGTTCTCAAATCAGCAATTTTTAATCATTGCACAATTTAGCATTGTGTGTGATTGTATCACAATTTTCTAAATCCCTATTGTTGAATATTACTCCCCCCTTCCAGTATAAACAATGCTCTGACTTTCTGTAAATTTTTGTGCATATCCCTGATTATTTTCTTGGCAGTCCTTTTGAGAAGCAGAATTACTGGGTCCAAGGTCAAAAGCTTTTGATATATACAATCACAATGCCTACCATAAAGCCTAGGGAAATGCATACCCTTCTCTATGGTCTACATAAAGAAAGTAGCTTTTCCCTTTACTTATACCGACACTATGTACTGTCATTTTTTAAATACATTACTATTTTCCAGGTTAAAAAAAAGAATATTTTTGTTGTTTAAGGTAATATACTTTTGATTTACTATGATGTTAATCATCTTTTTAATATGTTTTTTTGTCATTTGTATTTCTTCTTTTGTGAGTTGCTGCTTCATATCCATTGTCTTACTCAGAGTTTCCTTAGGACAGATCTTTTCCTCAGTCCCTGCCAGCCCACAATGGGACTCGCTATGGCACTTAGTCCACAGTTAGGCCCTTTTTAATGCTGATTCCATATACACATCCACCCACCCACCCATCCATTCATCCATTTATTTGATTTGTTCAACANGCAAGTTGATTTTATAACCTGCTTTCTACCCCAACTTATCAGTGTTACTGTGAACAGCTTTCTATATCAAAACACATAGTTCTCAAATCAGCAATTTTTAATCATTGCACAATTTAGCATTGTGTGTGATTGTATCACAATTTTCTAAATTCCTATTGTTGAATATTACTCCCCCCTTCCAGTATAAACAATGCTCTGACTTTCTGTAAATTTTTGTGCATATCCCTGATTATTTTCTTGGCAGTCCTTTTGAGAAGCAGAATTACTGGGTCCAAGGTCAAAAGCTTTTGATATATACAATCACAATGCCTACCATAAAGCCTAGGGAAATGCATACCCTTCTCTATGGTCTACATAAAGAAAGTAGCTTTTCCCTTTACTTATACCGACACTATGTACTGTCATTTTTTAAATACATTACTATTTTCCAGGTTAAAAAAAAGAATATTTTTGTTGTTTAAGGTAATATACTTTTGATTTACTATGATGTTAATCATCTTTTTAATATGTTTTTTTGTCATTTGTATTTCTTCTTTTGTGAGTTGCTGCTTCATATCCATTGTCTTACTCAGAGTTTCCTTAGGACAGATCTTTTCCTCAGTCCCTGCCAGCCCACAATGGGACTCGCTATGGCACTTAGTCCACAGTTAGGCCCTTTTTAATGCTGATTCCATATACACATCCACCCACCCACCCATCCATTCATCCATTTATTTGATTTGTTCAACAAGTTTTGGGGACCTACTAAGTGCCTGACAGAGAAATACAAGGCTTCTAATTTATAGCGGTGCTTTGAAAGTTTTTGATATTGCTGCTGTCAACTACAAATCTTACATTTTTAGAGAAGGCATTAATATGAATTAATACAAAGAGTGGCTAATTGAAAATTTTTTTTCTGCTAATGAGTTTTTCTTAGGATAATAGAACTGTGTTTATCTTTTCTGAGTACCTATCAAGGTTGGGAAGGAAGAGATTAACAAACTTTTTCTGTAAAAGTCCAGTTAGTAAAGATTTTAGGCTTTGCAGGCCATGTAGTCTGTGTTGCAACCATTCAACTCTGCTTTAGTAGTGGGAAAGCAGCCATAGACCATAGACAATTTGTAAACAAATGAACATGGCTAGGTTCCATTAAAAGTTTATTTATAGAACTGAAATTTGAATTTCATACAACTTTCACACTTCAACAAATATTCTTCTTTTTACTTTTCCCAATTAATTATTTAAAAATGTAAAAACTATTCTTAAGCTTGTAGGTCATACAAAAACAGGATTGGGACTGGGATTGTAGTTTGCCAACCCCTGGGATAGGGTCTCAGAAGCATGCTTCTAGCAGAGAGAAGCCAATTTGGTTTTGCGAATTTGCTATAAACAACTCCCAGAATGGATAATAAATGGATAATATAATTGAGTTTAGCTTGGATTGGGTATATATTGGGTATATAATTCTAGGCTTGGGTATATATGTCCTAATTCTAATGACTTGCAATGCATAGTTCTTAGTGTTCTAGCACATTTTAAATTTCTCAAATATATTTTTATTATATATTTAGTCATACAAAAATTTTATAGTTACAAGTAAAGAAGACAAAATGCTCTCATAGTTTTTGTCAATATGATTTTCCCCCCCAGTCTTTATATATATGCAGGGCTCACATATGGTGAGGTCATTCTGTATAAACAATTTTAAGTCTTGCTTTATTTCTCTTAATGTTATAAGGTAAGTATTTCTCAGTGTTGTTGAACATTCTAATGTAAAATGAAATCACAATAAGATACTACTACACACCCACAGAATGACTATAGTAATAATAATAACAATAATAAAACAACTAACAGTACCAACTGTTGGTGAGGATGTGAGAAACTGAAACCCTTATATGCTTCTGGTAGGAATGCAAAATGATGCAGCCACTTTGAACAGTTCAGCAACTTTAAAAATTAAATGTAGGGCCGACCCGGTGGCACACTGGAGAGTGCGCCACTTGGGAGCGCAGCGGCGCTCCCGCTGAGGGTTCGGATCCCATG
>NW_007727166.1:218820-231327 GCF_000696425.1 Galeopterus variegatus | reverse complement strand
GTCAGTAAAAAAAGACAAAAAGGAAAAAAAAAAGAAAAAAAAATTAAATGTAAACTTACTATATGACCTAGGAGTTCAACTCCTAGGTGTTTATACAAAAGAAATGAAAACATGTGTTCATACGAAGACATGCATGCAGATGTTCAAAGCAGCATTATTTATAAGAGGGAAAAGCTGGAAATAACCCAAACGTTCATCAACTGATAAAATATGGTATATCTATACAATAGAATACTATTTAGTAATAAAAAGGAGCAAAGTACTGATATAGGCTATAACGTGGATAAACCTCAAAAACATTATGCTAAGTGAAAGAAGCCAGACACAAAAGATGACATATTATATGATTCTATTTATATTACATTTCTAGAAAAGGCAAAAAACTAGAGACAGAAAGCAGATCAGCTTTGGCTTCGGGCTTGGGTGGGACTGGGAAGTGACCGCTAACAGGAACAGAACTTTTTGGGATGTTGGAAATGTTCTAAAAGTGAAATGTGACAATGATTGCAGAATTGTATACATTTACTAAAAATAACTGAACTGTACACTTACAATGGGTGAATTTTATATGTAAATTATACCTCAATATAACTGTTAAAAATATTCTTTGAAAACTCAGTTTTTAAGGTGTCATATTATTCTGTCATGTGAACATTCCATTTCTTTATCCTGTGTGATTTGGGAGAAATATTCAGTGTTTATTTCCTTTTTAGCCAAAATCTACATTCGGTGGGTTAGATTTGAGCCATTGACTTAAACCAGACTGATTCAGTGGAATGAATCCTGATCCAGTTTTCAAGGAACTTAGTATGATCTTACTCAACTCTGCCTCCAGCTAGGTCTCCCTCTGTTTCCTCATCTTTAAAAATCTAGAAAAGAAGTGAACACAAGGAAATACTGGGCCCCAGGGGATAGAAGAATGGAAACAGAAAACATAGTAGTGGCAGTAATAAAAAAGACTGATTTTCCTAAGAGTATGAAGCCAGTGACTGATTATTTCCCAGTACCTCCCTCTCCCCCTCTCTTTCTTGTGCTGGTGGGAAGTCTGGAAGAACAATGTGTGGGGTTCTGAGCTGATCACTAGAATGGAGAAAATAAGAAACTGGAGGGGCTCAGGTGACCTGCAGTGGTGACAAGGGGTTGTACGGAATCTGCTCTGGAAACCGGAAGCATTTTGTTGGCCTCAGTGTTTGCCACATGGTGATGATGACATGCAATTTGGGTGATTTAATCTCCAGAAAACTAGGTTTTGTGCTTCCAGGTATGAGGGTAGAGCTTATTGCAGGCGAAGACTGAGGCTGAAAATACTTTGAGTCAAGAGGTTAGAAATGTTGCAGTGAAAATAATAGGTCATCGTGTTTGCCTTCCGAGGGGGAGCTGGTGGGGAAGTTTACACTGGGTGAAACTGAGCTGGTCTCCAATTCCCCATGTTCTCTGTTTCCAGCTGAGTTCCAGGTTTTCCTAGAGTACTGCCAGGAGCATCTGTACCCAGAGAACACAAAAGAAAAGCTGTGGAAACCAAACTTGTAAATGTTTTTTTCATTAGCTCCAGGCTCCCAGCCACCAATAAACTGTATGCTTTTAAAAATCTTTTACTATTCTGTGAGTTTAAAAAATGTGCATACTCCCATTACTTGTATGTTTGGGATTTTCTTTAGATGCTACTTGTCAAGCATTCATCTGTTTGGTCACCCTAAAAGGTAGCAGCACTATAGTTTTTGCATAAAAGAGAAAAAAAATTCCTCTTTAATAAACTTTCTGTAACTTGAGCCTGTTGGTGGTCTTGGAGGAAACCCAAATCCAGGTTTGGTTGATACTGTGTAATGTGAATGCAATTAGTAGTGGTTTTTCTAAAGTAGAAAGAGATGTAGAAAAATAATGCACAGCAAATTTAGGTCAGAGCTAGGAAGCCTATAAATCCTTATTTTTGTTTTCATTACTTTAAGTAGTAGGGAAACTTTTGTCTTTATTACGTAATTTCCCTAACAAGAACATGTTTTAAAACATTTTTCTGTTAATTTCATATGGTTGATCAGAAAGCCACAGTTCATAAACCCCTGTGATGTGGCTGCTGGCACTGTTTATGTATAGAGGATGATTTCTTGTTCATCCCTGGGAAGCCAACACAAAACTTACTGATGGGGGCAGCTTTCACCACCTGCTTCTTCATTCAGTAAAAGATGTGACAAAGCAGTTTTCAGTGTGATTGACATCCTCCTAGTCGGATAAGCAGTAAATTGACATTTATGTGCATGTTATATTTCAGAGTGTGTGATTTGATTCCAGCATATTTGTATTAGTCTGTTTCTGTTGCTTATAACAAAATACCTAAAACTGGGTAATTTATAAAGAAAACGAAATTTATTGCTTACATTTTCGGAGGCTGGGAAGTCCAAAGTGCAGGGAACACAGTTGGTGAAGGCCTTGGGGGTGGCGGCAGTGACTCAGGGGTCTCACATGGCAGAAAATAGCAGAGCAGAGAAAGCGAGAGACCAACCTCCTCATTCGCTCTCCTTTTAAAGCCCTCAGAACCATGCCCCTGACCACCAATATTAGTCTGTTCTCTATTGCACAGAGACATGACAGACCTTAGCCCTGTCCTTGTTCTGTACCTTCCTTATCACCAGTGATGGTGGCTTTGGGAATCACTTAGCCTCTCTGAGCCTCATTTTCCTTTTCTGCAAAATGGAATTAATACTACCTGTCTTTCAGTGTTGCTCAGATTCAATGAGATAAGCTACAGTCAGTTCTGCTATAACACTTGTTCTGAAATGCAAATTTGTTCCAACCTGATTGCTATACTAGAAAAAACTTGAGGATGACACAAATTTTTTGTTTACTTGTGATCAGTTTTATCTATGAGAAATACTAGGTGAACTGAGAAAACAGCACTCAGCTAATGTGAGCTGCGTAGGAGTACAAGAACACACACTCCTCATCCATCTACCAGCTACCTGCACTTGCCAGGTGTGTTATGAGCCACGCCCATCCACACCTGGTGCTATGATTTTCTGGCAGATTTTACATCATTCTCCTTCTACCTCTTCACAATGACCCACAAGCTGCAATCCTTCCAATGCCCACTTCACAAGCAAATTTCAGTTCTTTTTCAAGGTAAAGTGCCAAATTTATTGTTGTATTTATGTATTTCTTAACCATTTAACATGTGTAAAACTATACTGCCATTTTTATTAGATTTCTGTCTTTTATTTTATGTCACTGATGAAGTTTTTGAGTAGCATGCCCCAATTCCATTTTCCCATAAACTCTGTGGTTTTTATTGCATGATTTTGCATAGCATGGTGGCTTTTTGGAATTTGTATGTTGTTTTATAGCAGAACTGACTTTATCTAAAACACCTAACACAATTCTTGGCAGACAATAGACGCTCAGTAAAAGGTAGCTGTTTTATTACTAATATTAATCCACTTAAGTACGATTTTGGATTGGAGCTGGATAACTAGTTCAAACAGTTAATTGCTTTGATTATGAGTGTAAATAATATGGAAGGCCCAAGTGGTAGGGCTTTGGTGCTTTTATCTTTTCTGGGTGTGTGCTGGTCAGGCCACTTGGGACAAACCAGGCATGTCCAGAAAAGAGCAAGCCAGGGAAAGAGAAGGAATGAAAAATGGTCTTCAAACAGAGGTCTGCCTTGGGGAGGAAAGATGGCTTTGTTTTGTGGTGTTTCAGAGCCTGTGAACAGAAGCTTAGCTCCCAAGGCCCAGGGTTCTGCTCAGCACAGGGAAGAACCTCAGAACGGTCCGTAGTGGGTGAAGTGCTCTCCAAGCTGCTCCGGGAGGGGAGAGGCAGAGACAGGCAAGCATGGTGTAGTGGATTGAATTATGTCACCCCAAAACTCAGTGAAGCTTCAATTGTATCCCCCAAGTTTTATGTATTAGAAACTTAGCCCTCACTGTGACTGTTAAGAGGGTGGGAAATCCTATTATGGTAATTGAAAGGTGGAGCATTGAAGAGGTGATTGTATTGTAGGACCCTGCAGTAATGAATGGATTAAAAATGGTGGTCAGGCGTGTGGTTCTGAGGGCTTTAAAAGAAGAGAGTCTGTGTCTTTCTCGCTCTCTGCTTCCACCATCTTGCAATGTGAGACCCCTGGGTCACTGTCACCACCACCAGATGGACTTTGGATTTCCCAGCCTCAGAAAGTGTAAGCAATAAATTTTGTTTTCTTTGTAAATCACCCAGTTTCAGGTGTTTTGTTATAAGCAACAAAAACAGACTAATACACATGGGTTTGGAGGTTCTACCTTTAAAGTTCACTTTTTTCTTCTTCTTCAAGATAATGTGCAAAGACAGATACTGCAGGGCTGACCAGAGTACGTTTTAGATTGAAACAATCCAAACTTTTCCAGGAATACTTGGACTTTGCTTGCCTTTTTTTTCTTTTTTTTTTTTTAAGTGATCTAAGAGAATAGTTAGCACATGTGCATATTTATACCCTGATTTCTTTAGTTATACCCCCTGAACACTGAAAATATAAAGACTATGCTTTACAAATATTTACGGCTTCTGGCATGCTTAGGAATAGTGAAATCAGTGCTTTCCACCCAGAGTGCTTTTTTCCCCCTTTTTTGGTTTTTATTTTTGTTTTCGTTTTTTTATAATTCGGAGAGAAAGCTCCTCAATTAGTTGCAGATCAGTCTTTAGTTTCTCTCTAACATCCTGAATAGCTTTTGTCCTTTCTACCCTAACCAGGCTGTTAAGCTCTTGTAATAAGAAAGATGTCACCCAGGGCCGGCCCGGTGGTGCACTGGAGAGTGCGCCACTTGGGAGAGGGGCGGCGCTCCCGCTGAGGGTTCGGATCCCATGTGGAGACCGGTTCCTGCTCACTGGCTGAGCGCGGTGCGGGCGCAACACCGAGGGTTGAGATCCCGTTCCCGGTCAGTAAAAAAAGACAAAAAGGAAAAAAAAGAAAGATGTCACCCTAGACTTAGACCCTCTCAGTAGACCTAGGATGGGAAGGCACCAGGAAGTTGGGGACTTGAACTGAGGGTTGACAGGGTCTGCCTCAAATATTTAAAATGGGATACTCTGAGCCTGCAAACTGGAGGGCTTAGTGTGGTATCTCTAGCAGAATGATTTTTGGACTCCTAGATTAATTAAAAAGTAACTATACAGAGTGTGTTCTTGTCTATATACGGATGAATAAGATACTAAGTTGCTATTTGATGTTACTACTGTATTAAGAATAGAAGATATTTCAAACATTTAATTTCATTAAATTAGTTTTTCCTCTGATCATAGAAAGGGTACTGCTGTTCACATGCTGAATCTTAACAAAACTATTTTTAAAAAACTTAGCAAAATGGCATTTTAAAAAATGGCAGCTATGCTGCTCGGATACTTTAAAAATGAACATTATCTCTTTCTGTTTCTGTGAAGAGCACACGGGATTTAAACTTACTCTTGAGTTGATTTTTCCAAAAGCAAGAGTCATTAAATCTCTTCCTCTGAGATGAACTATTCAGGCCTCCTCCTTCCTTTCTAGCTCTCTCTGTCTGGAAAATGTGGATCGTCTTTCCAAGTGCTGTGTGCATTGTCTCTAAGAACTCATGGTAGATGGACTGCTGGTACTGAGATCTGGGCCTGAGGCATTCTGATGGGCCAGCCTGGACTTGTAGATAATGACCAGAATGCATCAGGCTGGCATTGCAATTACCCCAGCTACTAGTCTGGATGATCCTGCTTGGAAAATGACTCTAATCAACATTCTTCTAGCCCTGCTGGGCATGGTTGCAGAAGGCAAGCCCATGGGTCAATAATCGGCTGGGACAGGTGGCCCTGCTTGGTCAGCCTCCCTCCAAAAGCCTGACCCACCAGTTGCTTCTACTACCTTCCTCTCCTAAAGCCAGATAAGTTCACATAAGGTGGCTCTTCCCTCTTCTTTGCCTCCCATAATGCAAAGAGTATGGGCTCCAGAAGCATGGGTTTAAATACCAGCTCTTTTATTTATCAACATTGTGATTTTGGGTGATTGACTTAATCTCTCTGAGCCCTTCCTTATTCATTTAAAACATGATGTTGGTCATCTCTAACTATCGGGGCTGTTGAGAAAACATCATAGAAATCATCTAGTCCAGTGCCAGGCACATAGAAGGCCTTCCAGAACTGGAATCCACGCAAGCTTTACCTATCCCTTTTTTTGAGTAGGTCAGTTGCTTTAGTCCTAGTCGACTTGTCTCCAGAGCAAAAAGATCAGTTGATCCTGTTTTCTTCTTTGTGTCAGGCTTGTCCAGCCCCAGGGGCTACAGAGATGAGTAAGAGGAAGGCCCTGCCTATAAAGGCACTCCCAGTTTTACTCAAATCCATTTTTTCAACAAACATTTTAATACCTACTGTGTGCAAAATCCCTGTGCCCCTGGGGAGAATCCTGAGATGAGAAAGTCACTAATTCATTTATAGGTCATCTTTTGTGTGGCAGATATTGTTATAAGCCCTATGAGTAGAAAAAACATGCAAGACAGTACCTCCCTTTGAGAAGCTTCTAATGCAGTAAAACAGACCTAGGTGTGGGAAAAGTAGATGGAAAAAGAATATGACCTGGTTGTTAAAAGGCACTTGTGTTGCTGGGTAACATAGGCTGCATACAGTAATGTGGATTGCATTTTTCCAAGTATTCAGATCTTGAAACTTAGAGCTTCATTGAGACAGCTCTCTCATGTTATAGCTGTGGAAATGGAGCCCAGGAGTGGTTAATACATCACACATTGTAGGTAAAAGTAAAGCTGAGGCTAGCTCCATAGCAACTTTTACTTGTGTAATGACTAAAGCTGAAAACACTCTCTCTTTCTTCTTAACCCCATTGTCATCAGTAGCAGCAGAGATTTAATAATTTGAAAAAGTTGTTCCTTAGCTAGCCCCAAGAGGTAGAATTTTAGATCTGTTCCTTGCTTTTTGTAAACTGTCTCATTCCATCCTTCTGATGGCTCCACTGGGGTCAGGACCATTATAAGCATAAGGAACTTGCTCAAGGTTGAAAAACTTGACACACAAAGTCAGGATTTGAACCCAGGTCTATCTTATTCTGGGTATCAAGCCCTTAACCTCAACACCATATCCCTCCATGATTCACCCTCATTGTAATATCTGAAGGCTATTACAAGCTTTTGAGACAGGTTGTAGAAAAGACACACGTCGTGAATCATTTTAGGACCTGCTTCTCTGAACAAGTGGGAAAGCTAAATGTATGAACAATAAATATGTCTATCGGTATTGGAATGTCAAGTTCATCAGATTATAAGTAGGAGAATCATTTTAGGACCTGCTTCTCTGAACAAGTGGGAAAGCTAAATGTATGAACAATAAATACGTCTATCGGTATTGGAATGTCAAGTTCATCAGATTATAAGTAGGAAAAAAAAGTTATGATCAAAAATGTCACATTTTCCTCCACCCAATTTTTTAAAGATTTTATAATCAGAGGGAGAATTCTGAACAGATGAGTATAAAAAGGCCTCTGCAGATAGCCCAAGAGATAATACCAAAGTCTAGAGGTTATAAAAGGAAAGAGGAATGGGCACTGTAGATTTTCTTCCACTCCATGACATCTTTTTGCAGGATTTCTGCACTTGGTATGGATCACACCTGAAGTTAATTTCTCAAAATCACTGAAGCCTTCTTTAAGGAGCTTAAAATTGTAAAGGTGGCTGCTCCACAACCAAATAAAAACACCCCCAGTTCCTTCATGAGCCCTACTGCAATTGACTTTCTACCTTTTACGAATGCCCCCCTCCTGTTTGTCCTTCTTGTCTCCCAATTAATTCATGTTTATTTTGTCAAAAGCTTGTGGGCCTATTGAATTGGTATTGCTAAAGGCTGACAACCACCCAGAGGTAACTCTTATAGTCATGATTGTGTGAGCACATTTGACTTTTCTGTTAACCAGCATCTAGACATTGGTGCCCTGTCTTGGGTGAGTGGGAGGGGAGACTGGCTTAACTCGGCCAGAGCAGCAGGGAACTAATAGAATGTTTCTGCTCCCCTTAAAGAAAGGTAGTCAAGCATCTGTGCTTCCCACTGGACTCCAATTTCCATTCTGCTTTGAAATTCTGCTTGCTCTGTCAGTGAGAGCCATATGACAAATGTTCACTATGTTAGATTTGTTTTCATTTTATGCTACATATGAATTTGACCTCCACAGTAGGGCTGTGTTAATTTCCCAAAGCTCTTCCAATAATTGTATTCTTTTTTTAAAAAATGTGCATACTATTATTTGTTGGGTTGTGTTATGACTGGTGTTTTGAAAGTGGTTAAAGGATTACTGGTTACATATGGAGTAATGTGTACGTGATGCGTGTTCCCAGATGTAAACAGCCGCTAAAGTTCATTATATAGTGTGCATAGCTATTCTACTTGTTTCAGCAGACTCAATAACTTCTGGCTGGCAGAGTAGGTTTATTCCTTCAACAAAATTAAGTTTGGGTAACCTTTTCTAAAAAGCAGCTTTAGTTTTGTCATATTGACATTTATATTGATAATTAACTGTTTGTGGCTACCAGAAGAAAATGTGTCTTTAATTATGCATGAGCCTAGTTACTCCTCCTGTCATGTTTGTATGGTAACTAGTTCATACATTAATTGGCTACCTATACCCTCCACTCAGGGTTTCAAATTTTGGATCTGTACATTTAAGATGCTTGTGAGTAATCTGTACCTTAAAAAAAATCAGACAGTTGATGGGTTTAAAGTGACAGTGATTTGGATGGGGAAGCCAATGCTTCACTATATTTCTAAGAGGAACTATTCTGGAATGTTTTTGTTAAAAGAATGTTTGTCTCCATATCATCTATCTATCTATCTATCTAATCTGGCATCTATTTATCCATTAATCTATCTGTAAAACAAATATTCCAAACATTTAAAACCTGTAAGACAGCTCTGTAGTGCAATGGATAGCACACTGGACTTACAAAAAGTATAAGAAGCATAGATCTTGAAAGAGATCAGTACTGTCAGGAAGGGCTCTGAAAGGGTTAAGAAGAGACAGAGTTTTAGATGATCTTGATGAGCTATTTCTCTGGCCTCCTCCTTTTCTCCATTACTTCCTTTTTTTGGGTTGTTTTAAAATTAGTTTACTGCAATTAAAAATGTTCAAATAATATACGTACATCAAAGAAAATTTAGAAAACGGAGAAATACTGAGAAAGTGAAAAACTATTACATCTCCCTCAGGTTCATATTATAAACAACTAATCACTTTTAATATTTTGATACATTTCCTTCCAGGCTTTTTTGCCCTATGCATACATTTTTTAAAAAATTCCTTAAATATTATCATCTCGTATACACTATTTTGTATCAAGCTTTTTTTTTAACTTAACATGACAATATTATTTTTTCTAAGTTTTTATAAGTGTTGTCTCTAATGTCTACGTCATATCGCACCGAGTGGGCCCAGCCTATGTGGTTTTGTTAGCCATTACTGGAAGACTGGATATTTAGAGCGTTTTATCTTCACTGTCTTTGAAAATTAAATGAAACAAAATCTGATTGAAGTCCAGGATGGCCCAACAACAGTGTTTATATATCTTAGCAGTCCGTTACATTATTCACATGGAAATGGGAAAACAAAAAAAATAAAAAACTCTGCATCTGGTAAATGTAGTCATTTTATTTCATAAAGGTGCCTCAGAGCTTTAAATTTCAAGCCTCTCAACTTTGAGACACTTTGGATTTCATGGGTCAGTCCATGACGTGCTGTGATTTTGTCTTACACAGAGTTTGGCATGAGGCATTAAGTCTTCCTTATTCCGTTTCAGAATCTTTGAACTAAGATCCCAGCCAACCTAGAAAAGTGTCTACTTGTCTTTTTAGGCATTTATGAATAATCTTTCAATACTGAATAGAGTAGTATGTGTAGTTGATGGTTGAAGGTAAATGCTTCCAAAGATTCCTGTTCTTTTCCTTTACAAATATTTCCTACAAAATGCATTCTTACTCTCCCTGAGGAGACAGTTTGGCACTGAACTCTGGAGCCAGACAGACTGGGTTTATTTTTTGCTCTACCACTTTCTGCTGGGTGACCCTGGGCAAGTTACTTGTCTTGTCCGGGTGTCAGTTTTTTCATCTGGAAAATGGGAATAATACTACTGATTCATAGATTTGTTGGGATGTTCGAATAAGTTCAAACACAGTAGGGACTCAATAGTATTAACTATTATTATTTTCCGCAGGCTTCTAAAGTTCTGAGTTTCCAGTGCTTTAGACCACTTTTATGGCATATGTAATGTTTTGCACTGTCCCTCACTGAGTGGCTTTTTTATGAGTACTTCTTCCCCAACTGGCTTATGATGATGGTAATAATACTAGCTACAACTTTTGGGGGGGACTACTATGTGCCAGGTGCTCTATGTGTATATAGAAAGGGCTGCTTTATTTCCTTTAAGAGAGAACTTTAAACAGCTTCCAACTCACATGAACCACACTCAACAAGCATGTAAATGTAGGTCTTATCACCATTTATGAGGTATGCATTTTTATTATTTGCTTTTCACTGGTGAGAAACTGAAGGTTATAGAGGTTAAGTAACTTGCTCAAGGTGGTAAAATCGCTTATTGTGGATCTAGGAACTAAATTCCGGTCTGGCGTATTTGCCACCTCTCTGCTTTTGTAAATTCTTTTAAGGAGGAGATTTTCATGCTTTTTAGATCCTTTACAGTTTTTAGCACAGTTCGTTGAACATAGTAGGTCTTCAGTAAGGTTTTTTTATTTTTTTTAAAAAAAACTGAATGAATGTAGTATTGATCCTGTGGATAAGAGAATTGTAACTTTTTTCCAATAAGAAAACCAACAGTACTACTTTTTAATGAACATGAAATTATGAGTCTCAGAATTTTGGTCTGCTCCTGTACTGCACATGAGAGAACGATAAATGTGTAATGATTTGCATGTGAAACTGGTTGTATTTCATGTGAAACAACTTTAATGACCCTGTATTTGAGACCCTGATTTGAGAAAAATCTAGATTAGCCCTATGCAAGTAATTGTTGAAGCAACTTTAATTTAAACAAAGGCTATAACTAATTCTAAATCTGTTTTTGGCCATTTGTTGAACAGACAGACATTTATTTAGCTTTTACTTCATGCTCTGCTGGGCACTAAGGGCTTAAGGATAAACATGATGGTTCTTTTGAATGTTCTGCCCTTGACTCACTGAGGGTCCAACAAACTGTTGTATGTTGAATAAAGATTTTATCTACTCTCATGGTTTCAGCTACCCACTGATGCTAATGACCTCTATATCTACATCTTTTACCCAGTCCCTATCTCTTTGGCTCCACTATTCAGCTCTGTCTTGGATATTTCCACAGGTATGTCTCATAGGCCTCCAAACTGAATTTATCATCTAACCCCCAGCACCCCCTCTGCCTCAACCTTGCACCCATTATATATTCCATCTCATTTGGTGGCACCACTGTCCTGTCCTTCACACAAACTAAAAAAAATCAGAAATAATCTTTGATTCCATTTTCTCCCCAACCTTCTACATTTAGCCAGTCACCTGCCATAGTTTCATGGATGCTGGCAGAAGACACAAGACTCCTGGGTTAGAGACAAAGGACTTTATAGTAATAATAATAGCCAGAGTGTCAGCATTTTTGTGCACTGTTCTCCAAGACCCAGTTCCCACAGGGAGTCATGAAAAGGGCCAGGTGAACCTATATATGCAATACCTTGTGTTACAGGAGAGGAACCTGAGCTTAGGGAACCCAAATCTTTTTTAGATATTGAGCAGGAAGCATGCTTTCCCTTTGCTCCAGAGGGAGAACATTTCTTCCAAGGCTGTTCTCCATATAAACATCTTTGCAAAGATAGTCTGGAACCAAGGACAGCCAGTGTTTTGCTCTCAAGAGACCCATGGAGAACTGTCTCCCAACAAGTATGTCTTACATTTATTCCCTCTGCCCCTTCCTTACACCATTAGAACAGGCTGCCCCACTACTCACAGGAATATTCCAACAACTTTTTAACTGATTTCCCTAACTCTAGTTGGGTCCCTCTTCATATCAGTCCCCCACATCCTGCTAAAGTAGCCTCCCTAGACACAAGTCTGACTCTGTCTCTCTCCTGTTTAAAACCATTTACTGCCTCCTCAGAGTCTATGAGAAAGCCCAAGCTCCTTAGCATGACACCAAAGGGGTTTCAGACCAGCCCCTGCTGGCCCTTCTAGCCTCAGAATGCAGAATATCAGAGTGGTTACCTCTCTTACTGTCCAAGTTTCTTAACCTTTGTGGCCCTAGTTTCCTTATGTCCAACATTAGGATGATAGAACCTACCTCATAGGGTTGTTGTGGGATTCATTAGCTCACACATAGTTAGCCTTCAGTAAATGCTGGCTGTTATGGTCCGGTCTTCCCACTCTGCCTTACACTTAAAGATCTGGCCACATGGTTTTCTGCCCACTTTGTGTCCCTTTTCACGGCAGATAGTGCCTTTATCCATGCAGCCCTCTGTTTTTTTTTTTTTTTTTTTTTTTTTTTTTTTTTTTTC
>NW_007727166.1:128448-218810 GCF_000696425.1 Galeopterus variegatus | reverse complement strand
GATCCGAACCCTCGGACGGGAGGGCCGCCGCGCTTCCCAAGCGGCGCACTATCCAGTGCGCCACCGGGCCGGCCCTTGCAGCCCTCTCTTTTTGGAATGTCCCCCAATCTCTGTTTCCTGGGTTCAGGCTGGCTAGGCATGTGTTCTCTCCCTTCTCTCGGATGCTCCATGCACATCTCAGCCATTGAGCTGTAGGTATCTGTGAAGGATAAAGTTATCAGTTACTGCTACTAGACTATCAACTTCATGAAGGTAGGGGTTGTTTTATTTATCTTCGTGTTGCTGGCACATAGCATGTGTTGAAAAAATGGTGAATGAATAAATGAAAGAATAAAAGGAGTTCACAGTCTACTGGGGTGTTTGGGGGCTGGGCATGAGGGGTGGAAGGCAGTTAAATAGCTCGATAACAGGTAAAAAAATCTGGGTAAGTGTTGGGCCTTAGGTGAAAGTTAGGCCCTGTAGGAGCCCGGTGCAGGAGTTTGCATGTTGAATGTGATTCATGATTTGGAAGCCTGTTTAAAGTCTCTCTTAAATGAAATAAAGCAGCCCATTCTATGCAGTCCTAATTATTCCCTTTCCTGAAAGAAGCTATTGCAAGCGGAAGGTCATGCAATCCGCCTTCTTCTAAGATTTTCAGTTCCTCAGAATACAATGAATTCTCTGTTACCTGGTGAAGTGTATAGACTGGAGCTTCTTTTTAATTAAATTGTCTCTGCAACAGAAAGTGATTTTATCCCTCCTTGTGAAGTCTCCCAGTTCTCCAAGGCCTGGCTCAAATCACCTTCCTTGAATTTGCTGTCCCACTGGTGTACCCTGCATTGTAAGTTAGAATTTTATGTGAACATGTGTAATTCTCTAATGAGATTGAGGCTCTTTGGAATTTATATTTTATTCCTGACATGTTTAATGTTGTGCTTTTGGATTAAGAAGGCCTTCCACATTTATCAACTGATTGAGATTCTCCATATATATGATAACAACTTTCAGATAATTAAAATACAGCCTTAATCTCAGCATGCCAATGATCTTCTCCAGGGCTTCAGCTTCCCTGCTATAACAGCTAGTCAATTCATATTATGAAATGCTTAATGCACCATTTTTATTACTTTTGAAATGAGAAAAACAAATATATATTTATATTATAAATATATTTATATATACATATATTTGGTATATATGTATACAAAAAATTTAAAAATATATATGTATCTATATAAAAAAATAAGGGTACCTCAAAAAGTTTGTGGAAAGATTCATATTATCCTTTAATTCTATTTTTCTTTTTTTTTTTTTTTGGTGGCAGGCCTGTTCAGGGGTCCAAAACTCCAACCTTGGTGTTACAAAGCCATGCTCCAACCAACCGAGTTAACCAGCCAGCCCCTAATTCTATTTTTCCATGAACTTTTAAAAGTACCCTTGTGTATGTGTGTGTATCACACACATAAATACACATGCACACACACATACATACACGTGCACACACACATACATACACGTGCACACACACATACGTACACACATACACAAGGGCACTTTAAAAAGTTCATGGAAAAATAGAATTAGGGGCTGGCAGGTTACACATGCACAAACTTATATGGAGATTTTAAATTATTTGGAAAATATCGATAAGAAAACAAACAAAAAATCCTAGAATAACCCTGGTAGTGATAACTACTTTTATTATTTGGAGTATGTCTCTATAGTCTCTCTTCCTTTGCTTTATGTTTTTGCTTCTTTCTCTCTTCTCAACGTGATTGGGGTCATCTTTTACACTCATCTGACAATCTGCTTTTTTCCCCTTCAACATCGATAAATATTTATTAAAAGTGATGGTGCTGAAGAATGTCTCGGAGCTTGCTGTCTCAGCCCCTGACCCACCGTTTTGCCTTTTTTGTCACTACCTGTCCTGTACTGATTTCTGTTTGTTTCTCTGGAAGGACCCACTATTGTGTTCTGATCTTTGATACTTGCGTGCATTTTCATTATCGGTTCCAGTTTTTTGGAGTGTCTGCTGTGTCCCAAATACTTGCATGTGCGTTTTACATACTTTAAAAATATCAGTTTTCTAATAGACAGGGTTTTTGTAATCTCCTTTACAGATGAGGAATTTGGTCTAGAGGTTGTAATTTTTAAAAGATCATGAAGCTCTAGGGGGAGCTTGAACTTAAGGTCTTTATGCCCAACACCCTCTCCAGTAAAAATTGCCACCCTGACGCCACACTGCTTACTTAGCTTCAAACTCCTGGAATCCTGGTTTTTAGGTGCTGTGTCTAATCAACTCTTAGCTCTACAGTGTTCCTCCAAGGGCACCACAGCCCATACCTCTGGGCTAACATAGTGAATTTCATATGTTTCACTTAGAGAGAGAATATGTGTGTGTGCTTGTGTGTGTTTGTGTGTGTTTGAGAAAAGTCATGGCTTTGCTTTCACTCCTCATGGTGATGAGGTGGCCTGCCACTCACATCTGTTTTCAACCCCCATCCCTCAATACCAGAGTTATTTTCTATTAACTCAATGCACCTTTTCTTTGTAATTCATGTCAGTTTTCCTTCCAGCCACCTGCACGGCCTCTGGCTCACTCTCTGGCTGGCTCTGCAGGCCATGAGTAAGCTCTTTGTGTACTTGCTGTTTTTGATAACCTCAGCCCAAGATTTAATGTCAAGGTGGAGGCCCTATTAAAGATCCTATTAATCATCCCATCTTTGTTTGAAGATTTCCATGTTGGCAAACTGGCAGATAGAAGTCACTGTATGTTTCCCAACCAGAGGCACTGGTAGCTGGGATGGGGGCACTCAGCTGAAGCACATTCCTGTCATTATTTAGCAAAAAAAGAACCACTGAGATTAATAGCATAATCCTTGCTAGTGATGCGGATTCATCAGTTGAGTCATGGAGCCTCAGTGTTGGAAAGGATCTTAAAATCATCTGCTCCAATTGCTCAGTTTGTTACATGAGGAAACTGAGGCAACTGATCATGGAAGTGGTTTAAAATGGTAGAATGCCAAGGCTTCGAGGGACTTTTGACATGACCTAGCCTTCCTCTCTTATTTTATGGGGAAGAATAGTGAGGCTAATACTCCTAATGTTGCACAGCTTGTGACTGCAGAGCAAGGACTCTTTACTGGATTCCTGACTACTGGATTCCTGACTGCAGGCCCGGGAGGGTTGACCTGGAGGTGAAGTCACTGCCCATCCATCACTTGGGTGGATCTGTAGGATTTGGCTGGTTACGGGAGCTTCCTGCTGTCCTCTCCAAGCTGGCTCTCATGGGCGTTTGTTGAACTCGCAGTCTGGTGTTTTTACCTCTGTCCCTGCAGGTCTTCTTCTGCCTGATAGATGGTGACTGCTTTCTCCAGAGTGAGGAGAAAGGGAACCAGTGAGGAGTAGGATTTGGCTGGTTACGGGAGCTTCCTGCTGTCCTCTCCAAGCTGGCTCTCATGGGCGTCTGTTGAACTCGCAGTCTGGTGTTTTTACCTCTGTCCCTGCAGGTCTTCTTCTGCCTGATAGATGGTGACTGTTTTCTCCAGAGTGAGGAGAAAGGGAACCAGTGAGGGGAAACCAGGAAAGAAGCAAGGGAGTGGAGCAAGAGGTGTTGGGAGTTAGACGTGCTGGTTCCTTGTTTTGCAGTTATAGGATTTCTAGAGGGTTTCAACTTTGCAGTGAAGACAGGATCGGGGAATTCTCTCTGCAGTAGGAGAGGAGTGTTTTCCACATCCTTCACAAAGTATTCCATTCAGGAACTCATTACTCCTTCGTGACCTAGCTTGGTTCTAGCAGTTCACTCTCCTGCCGTTTTTTCCAGTACCAGCCTATGGATCAGGTTAGGAGAAAGATCAGGTTTGTAAAGAAGTCTTTCTGGTCCTTCCAGTAATAAATCTCCTGGGACAAGGGCCAGCGAGCATCATCTCCCAGAGATTGCTGTGCTCTAGGTGGTGGTAGAGGCTTCCTGCCAGAAGGATCTGAAGCCGAGGACGTGGATGGTGCCATGCTGGCGTCTCCATGCATCTGGCAGCACAACAAAGAACTTGTCTGCCCCACCAGGCTGGGTCTGTAAAACCCACTTCAATTGAAAGCCACCATACCTTAGCAACTTGATAATTAAAATTCTGATACATGAATTAAAGAAAACAAGTGGCCATGGTGCTGAAATATTAAAACACAGCTGCAGTGATTCTACGATTGTTTCCTCTTACAGAATTGAGGCTTTCCCACACACCTTCATTTGAGGCCTTGATTCAGACATACTCACTGCAGGAAATAAGTCCCATGTGTCTGCTCACTGCTTAGACAATGCATAATGATGATTCTTCTGTGAGGTGGAGAAATAAAAGATAGTGTCTTCAAATTATGGGAGGTGGGTAAGCAGCATCTCATTGAGAGCAGAGGCAAACAAAACGCATACAAAAGGTGTTTTTGGAGCTCCCATTTTTGTCTCCCTACTGATCGAACATAATAAAGGCCAAAGAGAAAAGAGAGCTTGAGGGGAGACTGCTGAGGTGGGCCAGCAACCTGAACTTATGGATTGATTTATTTCCTTGAACACTCTGAGAAAACGGCCACTTGTTGCTTTCTGTTATTAATAAAGAGGTCACTTTATCATTAGGCCTTTGAATTTACATTGAATGGCTGAAGCAGATGGTTATAATTTCTGACTTAGTGTGGCCACCTTATTTATAGAAAAAAAACTGACGGAAAGGAAAAGGCTTCTTTATTTTTAACTCCAGAAGCATAACACAAATGTTTTCCAGCCTTTCTTTGTGTGGAGAGCAGACCAAGTGACTGCGGTAAGATCCTGTTTCACATTTGAAAAAAAGAATTTTGCAGAATGGAGGTAACTTTGTTTGAATCCTTCTTTTGTTAAACTTTAAAGGGACACTATAAATATATGCTCCCTTCTGTGGAGAAGGTATTTCAAGGGAAGCTTCAGGATTATATTTAAAGTAAATTAATATTTTAGTAACATAAAGAAGAAACTAAAAAACACCTACTTCATATCAATCACATAGTGGAAGCCTATAGTACTTTCTAAAATTATTCTTTTTGCTTAAACTATCTTAAGTTGCCATTTCAGGATTTAACCAATAGGCTTTGGTGAATATATCATGTATTTTGGTTCTTTTTAAATTCAACTGAATTTTTATGAAAAATCAATAAAGGCAAACATGCATGACAGTGGATTTCTGCTTGATTTCATTGAGCCTGTTTACTCCCCTATAAATGGTCAGGAATTTTAAATCAAGATGATCACCCTGGCAATTTTTTGTTACAACATATTGCATTCTAGCATTTTGAGGACCATTTGGGAACAACCTACATTCGTGAAGACAGAATGATATATAACCCTAACGCACCCAGTAAACAGGGTAAAAAGGTCAGAGAGATACAGGGAATTCTTTTATATAAGGCTCAAAAGAGCTCTTTAATTGACTCAGTTACCCTAAAACTGACATATTTCAGGTTATTGGCAATGTCCTGGGGTCTGTTATGGCAATGAACTCTTGCTCCTTTAGGCGACTGTAATGGGATGGATGTGCTGTGCTTGGCTCTGAAACAAAGAAAAAACACTGAATTTTAGAGATAGAAAAGTCTTTAAAGGTTACTTTGTCCACTTGTTTTCAATCTTTTTTCTATTAATGATACCGTCAAGAAGAGCTCTCTGTGGACTCCTATTTAGAAATAGTCTGCATTTCAGTACATGTATAACAAACTTATTCAGTTCATTTGTTCATTTTTGTTCATTTATTTGTCCATGTATTCATTCACCATTTAGTCTGTATTTACTTTTGGCCAGGCACTGTGCTGGGCATGGGGCTACAAAGGAGATTGTCATGGCCATTAGTCTTGTTACAAATGCCTAAAACAGTGGATGGATCTTTGTTATTCCCGTCATCTCAGATTCCTGGATATCCAGACCAATTCATGGCTAAACCATCATGCTTTGTTTTCTTTTTTACATTTTGAAATATTTTAAGTGTACAGAAAAACAAACAAAAATAACAGAACCCTTATCAGATACAAATATTTTGCCATATTTGCTTTAAAATTTGTTGAAGCAATAAAACATGATAGATACAACTAAATCCCCTGGTGCCCTCCTCCTAAATCCTATTTATTTTCTTCTCCAGAGATCATCTCTCAACTAAATTTGATATCTTTTCATTCCCATGAATCTTTTTATACTTTTGTGTTTTTATTTTGTATTTTTATACTTTTGTATGTATAAATCCACTAGTATCACATGGTTTTTCTTTGCCTACTTTTAAACTTTATATAGGTGGTAACTTACTATACCTGTCTTCCCACAGCTTTTGCTCAACATTATGATTTTGGTATTTAACCATGTTAATTTAGGAGCTGCATTTTAATCTAGGAAGTTATTTTAGATGCTGGGTAATAACTACTGTATCACATGAGCATTTTTTTTTCCTACAATTCAGCAGAGGAAAAGTCACAAGACTTTAACTGGAAATTCCAAATAGTATCAAAGTAGCTAATTAAAAGCTGTTTTATTATTATTTTCATTGTTTATTTTAATTTATCAATGTATAATGTAGTTGATTTTCATGTCCCTTTACAAATTCCCCCCCCCACAATTAATGTACCCATTTTCCTGTTTTCATTTTTTACTGTATTACAAACAATGCTGCCGTGAAAAGTCTGCCCTGTCTTTTTGTGAACATGTGGGAAGATTTCTCAAGGCTGTACACCTAGGAACAGAGTATGCATGTCTTCAGGTTACTTAGATGTTGCTGAATTGATCTTTCAGAGCCTTGTGCCCGTGTGAACTCCTACCTGCAGCATATGAGTTCCTGTTGTTCCTCTCCCTTTTTGCCTTTTGCTGTTATGTGTATTTTTAGTTTTTGCTTATTCAATGGGTATGAAACAAACTATCGTAATTCAGATATATAAAGGTATGTCAAAAGTTGAGTAGAGATGTTAGCGTAGAGATGGGAAATTTTTTCCTTTTCCTACTGTTCTAGCTACACTGTTTGAGTTTCTGGTTGGGTAGAGTCATTCTCATCAAAGCCTACTTGGGCCTTAGTTTGTTCACTATGCATCTATCTGCTGTACACAGAACACATTATGCACCTTTCTAAGGAAAGTGAAAAGCCCAAATTCATAGAACCTGTGTTTGGGGTGGGTAGCAGTGGACACCATGACCAATTTACAGTGGAGTTATTGTATCAGCCAGGGAGAACAGGGACCTGGATCTCTATTCCAGCAGAGATTGCCTGCTTGTCTCTTTGGGCTTTAGTCTCCTCATCCGTAAAATGGGAGGTTGCATTAGTCCTTCCTCCTTCAAGGGCTAAGTTTCTTTTCTAGTTCCAAAATTCCATGTTTCTTAATGGCAACATCCCTTGGTACCTTAAAATGTTTTTAAATCACGATGCTCAATTTGTCATGAGAACAAAGGAACTTAATGCAGGAGCCACCACTAACTGAAGAGCAGTTAAAAATGCTAAAAAGTCACCTTCAAAATTACTATGTAAGTTAAAATGATGTAGACAAAGATCATCGTCATTCATGCATAAAGACTATAGGGAAAAGTGACAACAGTGTATAGACCGTGGGTGATTATCCCCCTCACTGCCTCATTTTTCTGTTTTCCAAATTTTCCTTAATGGTCATTTAGTAATATTCTTGGAATAAAATAATAAGCACATGCAAACAATTATAAGCTCATTTGGTAGGAAAAAAGAATGTGATTTATAAAAAACATGTGCTGGGCAAAGGGAGGAACACCTGTATATAAAAAATGATTTGTAATAATTTCTTAGGTAATCCCTATAATCCTTCCCTGGGTTAAGGTTGGTGGATGATGAGTGTCTTTCTTTATGTGCTGCTGTTGGAAAGATCCAGGGATGATGGAAGACAACTAAACTGGCATCTTACATAAAAGCAGTGGCAAAGCTGAAAGGAGAACGACTTGAGCTTCTCGCTAGGTTTTAAAACCAAACAAGAAGTTGGTGAGCAGAACTAGAGAGATGTTAAGTGTTAGGTCATGTACATGATCCTATCCCAAAGGTGTCTGACAAATCCATACTGTTTGTCAGAGGTAATAACAAGACTGGAAGCAATCCTAGTGCCTACCACATACCGAGCAGCAAATATGTATATTTTTCTCTTAATCTGGGGACAGGAATGGGATGTAGGAATAACTATGGTTAATAATTGAGGGAAACTTGTCCCACGTGAGTGGTGCTGCCTGGATTTATCTGCAGTCTGTTTCCCTCAGCCGGGATATGCATATGTGTACGCGCCCTTGCCTTGGGAAAGTCTTCCTTCTGCAGAGCTGAAAGCTGCCCCCTGCAACTTTTCCACACATTTGTTCTCATTCTGCCCTCCTGGGCGTTCAGCCTCAGAAGTCTGCTCTCCCTTTCACATGACAGCGCTTCAGATCGTTGAAGAGAGTTATCGTGTCCGCTTCCCTACTTCTCCCCTTTTAGTCTGTCGTTTCTGAAAAGCTTGGAGAGGTGTTTTTATTCACAGATGCCTTGGGAAATTTCATGGTTTTTAGACTCATGCTGAGTTTGTCCAGATGTGCCAATATTTGTCTTATATGATATAAATTAATTGTCCAGAAGAGGAAGAAACCTTTGTAGGCACTTACTCACTAATGCAAACCAGTTCCTTTGGGTATTGATGGAAGGAAAAAAATTTTAAAGTGAACCAGATCGTTTTCACTGGGAGAGTGTAGTTGCTGAATTCACATTCTACTTTTAGGACAAATCTGTAGCATGACAGTTCGGTATTACCATATCCTTTAACCACGGGAAGCCCAGGGAGACACTTGTAATAGAGCCCAGCTTTTATGTAAAAACTTTACAGAGATGGAGAAAGTGCGATACTCTTACATTTTATTAGCAAGTTCTGTGGCCCAGTGGTTATTGCATAAGGTGACAAATAACTTAGCTCTGTTCAGACTTAGAAAAGTAACTATTATTGTTAAAAGTAATTATTATTGTTATAAGTAAGATTTGTATTTATGGAAAGGTACAAACTCTTGACAGGAATTCTAAGAATAAGATGTTGTAACATTGTCAGTGCCTACCCCTAGTTCTCTCTGTGAGCCCGAGTTCTCTTTGAGAACCAGCATTGAAAAGATTGTGGTTGCACCTCAAGATGTTAACAATAATAACAGCTCCCCTCCCCTCACCGTCATAGTCACCAACTGCAGCAACAGCTGCTGCTAATGTTTTTTGAACTGCTATGGTGTGTTTGGCAATGTGCTTTTCATCAGTTATCTCATTGAATTCTCAAAACCGGGGAAGTATTATTCTTAGCCACATTTTATAGATGAGAAAACTGAGAGGTTAAGTATACTGCCCAAGATCATATATCCTGAGTCTGGCCGATGCTTTGCTCCTCTACCTTATTTCTTTTCTCAGCCTAATAGAATATAAATTGAACATTAAACGGTACATTGATGACACATTAAGGAATCTGTCATGAATATTTTCTCAGTTTGAGGTTTTCTTTGTGAGACACTCATTCTTAGTAAACTATGAAACCAAGCCTTATGATAAATCATCTATTTCCATATCCAAATATAACTTTCCTATATCAGCATAATTCTCAAAACCACAGCACAAATTTGTTCATTCTAAGAGATGGGTAAAGGCAACGTGATTTAAAGATCACCAGCTTCCCAGAGGTGGGGTGATGTGAATTTTAACTAGTGCTGCCACTAGCCTTGACTCAACTTCTTACTCTCTCTGAATCTCGGGGTTCCCATCTGTAAAATGTGAGCACTGGACTCTGTGATCGTGAAGATTCCTTCTAGCTTTATATAATGCATAGGGCATGACTGCTAGCTTTAGGAAAAATAAAATGTCTTTGTTCATTAATGAAAATATCAGTTAACTAACCTGATGCCTGCCAGTCTCTTGCTTTGAATTTTTCATCTGCTGAGGCTTTATTCTAAGAGCATATGACATATTACTGCTCTGCTGCCCATCTATTTAAGGCATTTTTTCGACAAATTTGTCAGGGTTTATCTAAATCTTAGCACCATTTAGGTGTGGCTGACTGCCTGGAAGGATGAGGTACTGAAATCAAGAGAAAACTGCTTGGCTGGCTGCATTCTCTCTTATTTTCCAACAGCTCTTTCTGCCAGCCAAATTTGGAAGCAGTAACAGGGTGGAGATTTTAGAAATAGGTGACAATGTTTGTCTCATGAATTTCTTCTCTGTTTGTTTCCTTTCTTTAGCAGAGTTAACTGCCTCCTTCTCACAACACTGAACACACTTCCTGGTGGGTTTTCTGGAAAGTGGCCCCAGCCATTTCTCCCTTTGCCTCCTCTGGATTATAAACCCATCAGGAGTAAAGATAGAACATGATGGCTTAGATGATATCTGGCACATAAATGCTGCTCAATAAATGGTGAACGAATAAATAAAGAAGAGAAAATGTTGTGCTTCTAAATATACATGAATGAACAATGTTTTAAGTTATATAAAAATATTCGTTTATGAGGACTGGCCCGTGGCTCACTCGGGAGAGTGTGGTGCTGATAACACCAAGGCCGTGGGTTCGGATCCCTATATAGGGATGGCAGGTTGGCTCACTTGGAGAGTGTGGTGCTAACAACACCAAGGCCGCGGGTTCGGATCCCTATATAGGGATGGCAGGTTGGCTTACTTGGGAGAGCGTGGTGCTAACAACACCAAGTCAAGGCTTAAGATCCCCTTACCAGTCATCTTAAAAAAAAAAAAAAAAGTATTCGTTTATGAAACCGACTTTTCAAATGTTTCCTCTTTGACCATTCTTAACCTGACCTCCCCATCCTGAAGTAATCTTTTCCTCACTTCTATATAGTTGTGTGTACTATTTGTTTGGTAATGAATTATAGTCTCATGACATTTTCTCTGTTCTTATAATACGCATTATTTTCTGTTTTTCAAGTATTTTATGGCTTTGTTTTCTTTTTAATTATGATTTGTTACAACCTATCAAGGTTGTAAATTTTTTGAGGGCAGGAGCATATATTATTTACTATTTAATTATCTCCTCTTGAAGTTGTTCCTCAACTCACTGATGCTCTGTGTATTTTTTTTTTAATTCTCTTTTCTCTGTGTTTTATTTTGGATGGTTTTGATTTTTCTGTTTTCAAGTTTACTAATTTTTATCTTTAGCAGTGTCTAATCTATTAATCCTATCCGGTGTATTTTTCATCACATACGTTGTAGATTACACCTCTAGAAGTTTAATTTGGGTGTTTTTTAATATCTTCAATGTCTTCACTTAATTTTTGAACGTATGGAATATAGTTATAATAACTGTTTTAATGTTCTTGTCTGCTAATCTTAACATTTATGTCAATTCCGAGTCAATTTTCACTGACCTATTTTTTTTTTTTTTTACTCATTAGGCATCATATTTTCCTGCTTTTTGCATGCCTGGCAATTTTTGATTGGATGCCAGACATTGTGAATTTTACTTTGTTGGGTGCTGGATATTTTTGTATTTTTGTCAATATTCTTGAACTTTTTCCTGAGATCCAGTTAAGTTGCCTAGAAACTTTCAAGATTTGTTAGGCAGGACTGGAATAGCAGTACTCAGTCTAGAGCTAATTATTTTCCATGACAGAGAAAAGGCCCTTCTATGTACTCTACTCATTGCCTGGGGAATCGTGAGGTTATCTCATCTGCAAACATCCTTTTGGATGTTTCTTTCCCCAGCCTTGGGTAGCTGCCTCACACACACACAGTGATCAGTTCTCTACTGAATACCCAAGGAGGATTCTCAGTGGATCTCTGTACCTCTCTCTCTTCCTGGTACTTTGTCTTGCAAACTCAAGTTGCTTTTGTGTTCCTGGACTGTTAGGTCCATTTACTCAACTGAGTGAGTTCAGTGGGCTCTGCTTGAGATCCCCTGTCCCCCATACACCCTGGAAACTCTCAGGCAGTAAGCTGGGGACTCCCAGGACTCACTTCCTTTGTTTTCTTTCTCTCAAAGATCCCTGGCTTTCATTGCCTGTTATCCCAGTCTTCACAATTATCCTGTTGCTCCATCTTGGCCAGAAGTGGAAGTGATCTATTTTATTCTTCCTGTATGGAGTTATCCGCCCTCCCCAGTGTCTAAACCCTGCCATCCCTGACTCCACGAGACTGGGTTAGGAGTCCTTCCTCTGGTCTCCCATCACACCTGTGCTTACGACATCTCAGCACAGCACTCATCTTCCTGTGTTGTTAAGGCAGTTGTTACCCTCTTTTCCCCATTAGGTTGTTTCTTTTATTTCTGGATTTCCAGCACCTAACAGTCACAGGCATTTAATGGTCGTTCAATAAGTTTTTGTTGAATGAATTAATGAACAAATAGGATTTAATTTTCAAAGTGTCAGTTATGAACAACTTTCAAAAGCATTTTTTTTTAGCAGAAATGAGATTAAATGGGCATCTTTACATATGCAATTAGTCTCTTTTAAATTTCTAGATAATTGTTTTTGATGACTTAGACATGGTTTTTACTCATTTATTTTTTTGTAGCCTCTCATTTGAAGGCAGTTAATAAAAGCTACCTAATTGATGCTTGAAATAACATGCAGAAGTAAAAAGGAACTAAGTGCAGAATAACCATATTGTATAGACAAGCAAAATGAAGACTAATTTTATGGTTCACTCTCAGGTGTGGTATATCCCAAGTCTGAAATTTACTGAGGAGGTTGTTCTTATCTCAAGTGCCTTTTCCATGTTGGATTTACTTGGTTATCTATAATCCAAGTAGACTGCAACTGGTCTGCAAATAGCTGTGTGTCTGTGTATTCTTATCAACTGTAGACAATTGACAGTGGATATGTGCCTCTGGGACCATGGTCAAGTGCAGGTTCATACTATATTTGGATCTTTAAGGGTTGATAGAGAGAACCGTATTTGGTAAGCCTCTTGAGACTATCTTGTTGTGTTTCCTCAGCAGCTCTTGGTTTCCAAAGGTGACTCTGGAGCTTCACTCCCAAATCCCCATCTTGTGTAGTTGGCATGATGGAAGTGGCTTGAGGCTTGTGTTCTTCTATTCCCAGTTGTTTTCCTCTGAGCAATAGGAATAGTGAGATCTAACCTGCCAGGTTGCTATGAGGAATAAATGACGTAATAAATGTTAGTGGCCTATCGCAGTTCCAGGCACACAGGAACCCCTTCCCCCACTTCCCCCCAACTTAATTTAAAAGGTAGCCCTCTGCCTCTGAAGTTGAATTGTACTGACTGACTATCATTATCAAAGACACATGTAGTTATTGTATTTATCTTTCACCTATCCGCTTTTCCTTTAAGGTTTATCGTATGTTTCTTTCCTTTTATGCCAAATGCTTATTTTCCTGAAATGGTGTTTTCTTGATTCAAAGTACAGTCTTTGCCTTTCTTTGTTTTTTTTTTTTGACTGCTTTTGTCTGGTGATCAAGTTTAAAGACATCTCTATCCTTTCCTATCCTTCCTCCTTCAAACCCATGGCCCAGGGAGGGGGTGGCTTTAATTAACAGAAGCATTCTGCATTAGCTGAGAAATTTCTCATTCCACCTCTCAGGTATTGGTCGAACCTCTCCTGGATGCATAAATGAAGACTGGGTGTATTTTGCATATTTTACTAGAATGACACAGTGATTCTGCGGCTAAACCAAGATTAGATAGACCTTGCTACTTCTAAAAATCTGATTTTTTTCTTAAAGAGTAAACTGTGTTGCCTCCAAAACTACTAGCTGAGTTAACTTTCAAGTGTACTTTGTATTTAAATCTGATGATAGTGTTGTTTTTCCTTTTGTCTGGTTTAGATGGGGATATTTTCCCTGCTGGTCTGGTACAGCTGCCCTGACCTCTAGTGCCTCGGTTACCTAGAATGTTTCTTGATGCTATCCAGAAGTCTAATTAAGATCTTTGTTCTCTTTTTGCCCTTTTGTTTATGTTATTTGTCATTATGCCTATTACATGGTAAGCTCTGTTATCTCCCACTCTCCCAAGGGCAGCCCTCTGTACGTACGGGAATGTATGGATATGTAAGTGTGTGATAGATTTACATAGTTCCCGGCTTAAATGTCTTCATGTTACTGGTGTAAATGTGTGCAGTCTTGTGATGTGAGATGGGATAATTGGATAAGAAATTAGACTGTGTTTGTTAGGATAGCCAAGGCCTTACAGTGCCTGTGTACAAATTAGAAAAGGTGCCCCTTCTGTTGCAGGTGCACCGTCCCATGCCATGGTTCTCAGTGTGGCTGAAGGAGTCCTGTATATAGTTTTGTTCTCACTTGTTTCTTTCTGCAAGACACAACCAGCACAACCGTATGAGGACCCACTGACTTTTGTTTTCTCACTGGCTGGGGGGTTTTGGTGTTGAGTGCTCTTAAGGAAGGCAGTTGCCCTTATCCTAATCAATGTTTCCTTGAAGAGCAGGCCCCATGAAGGGGAAGGTCCCCCCATTCTGTCTTGGAGACTCCTTTGTGATGCTTCTATCTGCCTCTCCAAAGTCAGATTCACATTCTCTGCGACATTTATCTGTTTCTGTGAAGACATGGAGCAGCATTCTGTATGTGCTCCTTGCTGCTTCCAGCAGATGCATTGGCTTCTCCCATTTCAGTGAAGTCAGGGCCACTCACCCATCCTGGTGTGTGAGGCCCAGCTCATGCTGGCCTTACTCTGCCATCTGCTCACATTTCTTTCCATTCCCCACAGATACCCTCTGGCCTGGCCTTGATCTTCTCTGGCCATTGATGGCACCTGGTGCATCATTCCCACCTCTTGACCACTGCCCAGGTGGTTCCCTTTGCACAAGATGCCCTCTATTTCCTCTACAGATTTTGTAGAATCCTTTCTGTTCTCTGAAGCCTACCTTAAGTAGCTGCTCTTCAGTGAAAGTATGTACCATACTTCCTCCTCCCCAATTATTCTGGAAAGCTTATTTGATTTTTTAATTAAATAATAAATACGTTAGTACATGTTGATTCCTTAGAATAGCACCCAGCATGTAGTTTGTGCTCAGTACTTAGCTATAATTATTAGTTTATTTTAATCACTTTAGCTGCTCATTGAATAAACATACGTCCCCTCTGCAGGTGCCACTCCAGGTCATGGATACAGAACTCTGTAAGGCTTGGAGCTTGTGTACAAGCAGCAGGGTTGAAACCTGCCAGTTCACTGGAGAGATGCCATGGTAGGAGGGTGGACTGACTCTGCAAAGCCCTCCAGCCCTCGGCCTTTAGGCTTCTCATGTGCCCTCCCTTGGTGTCCCCGGTCAGTGTGGGGCAGAGTAGAAAGCGTAAATCCTTTGCTGTTGGGTGGGTGTGGATTTGAATCCTAGCTGTATCAGGTGCTAGCTCTAAGCTTCAGCCTCTTCCTCTTAGAAGGGAGATAAAAGTGTAGATGCCATTTGTCATTATGAACTAGGCCCTGGTGCTAAGTGCTTTACACTCATGATTTTATGGAATCCTCAGAATAGCCCTCTGAGGTATAGCCTGTTGATATCAATATTTTACAGATGCTGAACCTGGGGCACAGAAGGGTGAAGAAACTGGACTAAGTGGTAGAGCATTAGCTGGCTGAACCCAGGCCTGCCAGAAAGCAGAGGCCATATTTCTCACTGTTATTCAGTATCATGCTATGTCATGTGTTCAAACATGTTAAGATTCCTGGCACACAGGGTCAGAGTTAATAGTAGCTATTATTATTATTACTATTATTGTTCTAAAATTCAGGCCATTCTCCACCACTCTAACACTGAGTAATATATATCATGATTGTTCAATAAAACTTTATTAGATTTAATTGGCTATGAATTTTGTGTATGGGAATGTGGGCAACTCCATCGTCTCTAAATGCTCAGGAGAATATCTTAAAATGGGCAAAGTTATGAAAATATAAAATAATGGCCAGAGAGGCAAACCAGTTAATGAGATTCTGTACTGGAAAGCTGGAAAGAGGTTAAAAAAAATTGAAGGCTACAATCTGATTGTCGACAATATTTGAAAACATCTTGGCTAGCAAACAGTGTTTTTTAGCAAAAGTAATAGAGATGACGAGTTACTCAGTTACGTGGCCTTCCCTTACAATAAGCCTGAACAGACAGGAGGGTGAGCAGTCTTTAAAGTTTAAAAATGAATTTGTCCTTCTGCCATCCCTACCCTTCCCTTGACACAAAGTTGGCAATGGCCAGTAGGCTCTGTTTTGTCTAATGAAGTCTTGAGTGAATTAGGTAAGGTTGTCCTGAAAATAGCTGGACCAGAAAATAGAAGGTTTTCCCTCCTTGGAAAGGGGCTTTATTCTGGGGAAGAACACAGCTGTCCAGGAGGAATCTGGGACTGTTAAATCCAGGAACTTCCATCTTTTCCCACCCTATCCCCAGTGTTTCACCAACAGAAAAAGGATGTTATTAAGAGTCTGTGATGAAACAAAGCTGCACACTGAGATGTGGCAGCCAGAACTTTTATCTTTATGGTTCTCTTGCGTTTGTGGGAGAAATAATTAAACACTGCAAATGTAAATTGGGAGTAACATTTCTGATTTTGCTAATAATCACTCCTTTAGTTTTCCCTTGGATTTTATTTCTCTCTCCATTTGGGTGATTTTCTGTCACAGCCTACATAAGTACTGTATCTCCAAGAGAGCCAGAAAGCCAGGTTTAGATGCTGCATAGCTAAGAACATTCTGCAGCAATGCTCAGTTAAACTACAAGACAGGTCTAGAGAAAATACCACACTGTTGCTTCTGTCCAGCACACTGAACTGACTGCTTGGGAATAAGATGCCAGAAGCTTCACCAGAGCCCCCTTTCACAGTAGGCTTGCTGGAAGATCCGCCCCCCTGAAAGTGGTTTCTGCTTTACTTGCCTCCTTTCTGCATCCATGACTTGCAGAGGAGCATATGATTGCCTTGCTGTTGGAAACCTGGGAAATACCACTTTTAGGGATTCTACTTTGAGATGATGGACTTGTCAATAAAGCGAGAAACTATCAGGATGTCGAGAAGGTGTTGAAAGGATTTTAGGAAATCTTGAAAGACAAATGTTCATTCCAGTTAGCTAGTAAGTCAATCTTCTTGGGCTTTCTGTGATAATATAGGACTTTGGAGTGGGGTGGCCCTTCCTGACAAGTCTAGGGTTGATTTTATGTATTTGCTGATTTAAAATTTAAAACGGCATGTTCCATAAAGAAAGCAAATATTAATGACATTTCAATTCAGTTTAAGCGATAAATAAAGGATATCACATAATTTCCATTTATTATCCTTTCCTCCATTTCAGGGTCTTTCTTCCTGTGATGTTTCAATAAAATTCTTAGAAATACATTTTGCTTTATTGCAGGCAGGATACATTTCAAGAGGCTTTCTTCCCCTCTGTGTCTGATCTATCTGCTAAATATCCTGACTTTATATCTCTCATAACCTATCTGATCTTTCTGTGGCTGTGGGAGAGGCATATCTTTGGAAGTAAAATTTTGAGTAAAGAAATCCAGAAGTTAGGGAAGGATGACCGGGCTCCATGGCTCCTTGTTAAGCTTAGGCTGAAACCATGTGCTGCCTCTTCTTGGCCCTTGATCTACCATTGAGCATATCTTTTTCTTTCTTAGTGTGAATTCTGCCTCTTGGTGTAGGTGGTATTTGTTATTTAATTCTGATATGAACTTGTGGCCTCTCCGGGTCCCAGTGTCATTACCTGTAAAATGGGGTTATAAGGTATTTCCTGGCCTACCTAAGATCACTGTAAGGATTATGTGGTAATGTACGAAGAAGGCTTTTAAGAACGATTAAGTATAGTACAAACATAAAGTGACATACAATTGATGATAACCTTTATTATTGAATTCTATTTTGTGACCTCATGAAATTTGATTCCTTTCAGCGCTATCAAGGATAGCATGTGGCCTAGTCATCTTCTTTTAGAAAAGTCCAGTGCTTGGCCAATGTCACAAAGCAAGATAGTGTAGAAGTAGGACAAAAGCTCAGGTCTGTGGACACACTCCAGCACAACGCTCAGGTGTGATCTCTGCTTTGCTTTACTGTTTACGTCACCTTTCCAGTAAATGACAAAGAACACTATGTCACTTTGGTTCTTCTTAGCCTTCATTAGCTGTTGCTTTCCATGTCTACATGTGCTGATCTTGCATGAAGGTGTGAAGACAAGTATGACTCAGTTCTGGCCTCCAGGTGTTGACAGTGTACTGGAAAGAGTCAGGTGAGCAAACAGGCACCCAAGAATCTGTTCTATCTGGGCAAGTCCTGCATGTCTCTAGGCTTATGCATCCCAGCTGCACGGTGAGGACCTGGACTAGGTGTACAGAATGACCATGATTGCTGGGGTCTCTTCTGATTGGTCACCATGGTTCTATGATAATCTATAGCTGTGTGCCCACCAAGCCTTTACAAACTGAAATGAAGGAAAGCTATTAATCTAATGGCATGGTTTTCTTAATCATTATTTGTGATATATTTCATAGGCTAAGTACATTTTCTAACATTCAACACTAGTATTGTATTGTATTGGAATATAGATGGTTATACTTATCCAGTTTACCAAATGGTTAGCTTTGCAAAGACAGCGGATATGGACATCTGATGACAATTTAATACGGGGTACAAAAATTAATGCTAGCATTAACTACTGTTCTCTACAGTTTTGCAGTGCCTTACAGGATCCTTTATATTAGGTCATCTTCCTTTTTTCCTAAAAGGACCATAGGATAATTAGCAGCTGACATTTATTTATTTAGTGTTTGCCTATGTGCTAGGTAGGTATTGTTCTTAGTGCTTTCCATATAAAAATTTATTTAATCTTTACAACATTTTGAAATAGGTGTTATTATCATCCCTATTTTAGAGATAAGGCAACTAAGGTACAAGAAATTATGTAAAACTTGTTCAAGATTACACAGCTATTAAAAGATGGAGGTTAGATAAGAAATCAGGCAAACACCCTCAGGCAGCCAACACTTTTTATGGCTGGACCACCACCTAAATGAAAGCTGCTTATTCTCAGCTCATGTTTGAGAACTTGAGAAACTGGCCTCTGTTATGAGGCCACAGACAAGAAAACAATAAAATCATCTCACTTGTGCCTCTGAACTTGGCCAGATCCTCAAGCTGTAAGGATTCTTACTACACACAAGGGTTCTCGGTCTGGACTCCATGTCTCAGGTGATTCATGCATCCTTGGAATTGTGTGCAGAATTGTATTTATGTGTGCATGTGTGTTGTGTTGATGTGAGGGTGCTTGATGGTTTCCTGCACGTTATCAGAGGGGTCCCTACTCTGTCACTGGCAGGATACAGCTGTGCAGGTTCTTGTCAGCCTTAAATCTGGATTAATATTCTGGGGCTGGAAGTTAGAGCATAACGACCCACTGGACAAGTGAGCGGCTGTGGGAACCTGGGAGAATGAGACTTTCCCAGTCCCTCCCCTGCACAGTCTGGGCTTCGTTGCTGAGGTGCAATTGGACAATGCATTTTTTTCTCCTTGAAGCTTTCCAAATTTTTCATTTTTTCCCCTCAAAATTTTGGAACCTCAAGATTTTGAGGTTTTTTTCTTTTGCTTTGGTTTACTTCTTCCTTACTGGGTTTGTTCAGAAATCAGACATCCGTAAGCATTTTATTACCCATCCAATCCATGAGTTCAGTTTCTCATTTAACTTTTACAAATGTTTTCTTTGTTGAGATGGGCCCTTTCAAAACCTTGTAAAGAATGTTTTACCATATACTAACATAAGAATGGAGTGTAAAAACTAGAAAATCCGGCAGGAAGTACAGACACACACACAAGTACACACACATTTCCATAGGCCATTTAGCTTCATTTCACAGAAATTGAGTGTGTCTGAAAGGGAAAATATTTTCAAATGTTATCATTTTGATAGTTTTGTTATTTTGTATTGCCTGTTCTGAGTTAGTCTCTTTCGTAGTTGATTACTCTAGGCAGGTCTTTTTAAGACTGAAAACAGGTCAGATATAATATGCTGGTCCAAATATTGGAGAGATGACAAAATTCCACTACAAAGTAGTTTTGTTATGCTTTTGGTCCAAAAGAGTCATATAACTAGCATGTCTGTTTTTCTGTAATCTAGAAAATTTTGCCATCTATCACATCCTTATATACTACAACAAACTGTTATTTCAGTTGCAGTTCAGGCATTGCCCTGGAGACAGGCTTGGGTTCGCATCCCAGCTCTGTCACTTACAAACTGTGTTGGGCAATTTTATTTAATCTCCCAGAGTCCTCTTTTCCTTATAAAAGGAGAAAGAAATAATTATATGTTACTCAAAGCGTTGTGAAGAGTGAGATCAGGCAAGTTTATCTTCAGGTTTTTCACAGAGTAAGCACTTGATAAACGGCGCTGTTATAATTGATCGTTATCATCATCATCATCATCAAATTAATAAGCGTAATATACCAAGTACAGTGCCTGGCACATGGTAGGCACCAAACATTTTGTTGGATTTAATTGTACATGATTAGGTCTTGTGACTTAATCAGAGGTTGCCAGGGGTAACTTTTTGTTCATTAGATTAACAAGGTGGAACTTGTGGAACAAATGGTGGCTGTACCTTTAAATCAACAGCCTTCATCGTGAGTTGGTCTGAGACAAACAATGAAATGTGGCAAGTCTGGTGGAGAAAAAAAACAACCTTGAAGCTTTTGCCCTGTCACCCCAATTGCTGAAATTTTATTTCTCTCCCTTGAATGAAGAGAGGAGAGAGGGGCAGAAAGGTTACTGGTCATGTTCATTAATTTTCTTTCAAGAACTGCCACATGTCACCAGATTGCCCCCCGGCACCAGTGGTGTTTGGCTGTCTTCTCTCTGCCCAGGAGAAGCCAAAATGTTAAATTGGTGGGGCTTACTAGATCTGACAGAGAAATTCTTCACGTCTGGCCTGGATGTCTAAGTAAATTTGGTGTACTCCTTGTGGTCTGGGGCAAATGCTGGAAGCTATTAGAATTCTGAACAAAACCCTCCATTCAAAGACTGCTCGTTTCCTGCTGGGGTAATCCAAGTATCAAACATGAAGAAATACGGGCAAGGAGAATGCGGCTGCTCAATGCAGAAGCTACCAAGGTGTCTACGACATCTCCCCAAATGGCTTAGAATGTTACTTCCACTTGATTATCTTGAGTAAGTGGTTTCTTTTGAAAATAAGAAACCACTACTTTTTCTGTACCACGTACAGATGAGAATTAGTTGAATTTCCTCTTGCCAGTCAAATTTAGGAGAGGGAAGCTTTCTCCTTCCCTTGAAGTTCTAGGGACCTTTGTTCTTGGATTTGTTTTATTTTTTCCTCTCCTTATAAATTTTCTTCTGAAATCAAAAGGAAGCTTTCATTAGCTATAGTTGTGGAATCTACTGTTTTGGACTAGGCCTGCTCAGTGGCTGGAAACTATTTTATTTAGAAGGTTTTATGGAGACGCTATGGTTTATCTCATGAAATATCAGAGTTTGTCATACACTGCTTCCTTTATGTAGAGAAATTTATTTTGTGTGAAATTCCAGGTGTTCTTTTACATAGACTTGAAAGGAATAGATTTGATAGTCAGTTCAGATTTTTTTCCTAAGACTATTTTCTTGTGATGGATTAATTGAGGATGAAATCAGATAACACAGGTGAAATCAGTGGGTGTGCATAGTCAAAACCATTATTTTAATTAATTTTAGGTGCACTGTATTGTGTAGGCAGTTACACAGTTGAATGCTGTGATACAGTAGCTGATATGCTGTTTTGCTCCTGCACTTATGCTGTATGGGTCTTATTTTCTTAGACAATTTCACTCCTGTTAGGTGGTAAACTTCTGGAGAATAAGGACAAAGTGTTATTCATCATAGAATTCCTTGTTCATAGCACCATGTTAAATACACAATTAATACTTTTTTAAAAATGAACAAATGAATAAGACATTTTTACAAAACTTGAGTGTTAGACCAGGTGGTTTCACAAAATAGAGCACTAGAGTAGGCCTACAGGACTTCCTCCTGTGCCTTCAATCTCTAGCCTCGGTCTGTGCTTTGTTTCTTTTCTACGCGGTGGTGTATGTAGTGAGTCCAGTTTTCTTTCATTACAGTATTAATGAATTCAGCTGCATTGCTTCATAGTCCCGTCATATTCCTTTCCCCTTAGAATCTATGTGAGATGTGAAATACTTGAAAAGATAATGTTGAATGGGAAAAAATAACGTATTTTGATGACTTTTAAGCAGTTCTAACTGTGCCCGATAGCAAGCGACTCACTTGTCAGTAGACAGCAGGCCTGTGTTATGTCAGGGGTAACGTGGTGGTTCACTTTCAGAGAGTTTTTTGTCTTTTCCTCCGAGTTATGCTGACCTCTCAGACGAAAATATTCTCCATCTAATAAAAGTCAGAGCAGATTTATGGACCTGCTCCTGACCACTTGTCCTTTATGCTTTAAAAGAAAAGATAAATCTAGAATAAGATTCGTAGGTTACTGTTCGACCATGTAAATGGTGGGCAGGGGCCAAATATTCCACCTTTCTTGGTTTGCTTATCTTTTCCTGATTCTGGCTGTTTGGGGATTTTGAAGCTTGTGGAGCGAAGGCTGCTGTGGAGAATGGTAATGTCGTTAGTTCTTCTAGAATCAAACTGTTGCACTCACTGCCTGGAGGGCCTCCTGCTTTGGCACCACACTGAAGAGGTCCCAGGCGTGGCTGAGGTGAAGGCTGCTAATGAAAAAGTAGCCATGGCAGGTCAGGACGAGTCATCTTGAGCTGAGTGAAAAGGAGGACATAATTTCAATTACATTCCGTAATTGAAAGCCCAGAAAAATGTTAGTGCAGTCTTTTGTTGCCAACACTATGACAATTCCCCTTTCTGCCTGTTCCCATGGGTTTTCTGTCATTTTATCATCCGTTCAGCATGTATTAAATATCCACTCTGCATTCTGTTCACCATATACTCAGGGATTGCTTAAAGCAGCTTGTAAGTCAATGTGTGATGACTCAGAAATGAGTTTGGCTGGTTCTTAAAGATCTTGTCACCTAGTAAGAGAGAGAAATGTGAGGCAGAGAGAGGCTGGTTCTTAGGACACAGGAGGATGCAGGGCAAAGGGCTTTGGAGTCTGATAGATTTAGGTTCAAATTCGGCCTCTACCACTTATTAGCTCTTTTGGCTTTGGACAAGTTACGTAATCTGGTTGAACTTCAGTTTCTAGATCTTTAAATGGTACATAATGCATACTTTCATGGATAGGTTGCTTTAGAGTGAATCAATAATTAGATAACAGGATTAACTAACAAGCTGGAAAAAGGGCTTGCCACAGAGTTGGCACTTGATGAGTAGTAACTCATATTATTTTATTATTTCTGGCAAGGTACAGATAACTGTGCGAGTTCAGAGGTGGCATCACCTCCTTCTGGACCATTGGGACAGTAGTGAGAGGATCAGGGGTTTCATGGGGGACATACATCTGTGCTGAGCTTGGGAAGATGAGTGGGAATTTGGAATGTGGTAAGGAAGAATAGAAAAGAAACTGTGTTCAAGACTTACATATTTTTACCCCTGCTTATTTGTTTTTAGCAAATAGGCACTCATTTTGCCTCATTTTTACTTGCAGTATGTGAATCATATCATGAGGTTACTTAAGCCTTAGTATGAATTTCAATGCCAAGAATTGTGTATTTCTTCCCCACGACCCTCACTAAATAGTACCTTCTGAATGATTGCAGAGGCTCGGAACCTGGCTGTGTTGAAATCTGTGTGTTAGCAGGGGTGTCCTTCTGATTCTTCAATAAGATCAGAGGTGTTTTAGAGAAGGTGTCCAGATCCTAAGTTCTCCATTGTTTCTTGGTACAGTGAAAGCATAGAGATGTTAGAGCAGATGTTCCAGCGTGCATGTCGAGCCCTGGACAGTGATAATGACAGTTGTGATTATTATCGATTATTTGTAACTTCTAATAATCCCAAATTTTTATTTGTCAAAGAAACCTCACTCCTTGGTGAGTCTGAATACACTGGCTTCTACACCATGTCCTTCCACACTGGCCTGCAGCACATTTTGGCTGGACCAACTTTGGCCATTGTGCCCAACCTGTGTGTCTGTGCACCCAGCCTCTGTTCCAGCCTGCAAGTCCTTGAGATAATGTGCACTTTACTGTCTCTTGTCAGACCTGCTAAGAAAGGGACTTGTGTCCCACAGAACAAGTACAAATAGGAGGCCCTTGCCATAAATCTGACTCACAGCATTCTCTTTGTACTTTCTGATCTGAATCTTGCTCTTCTACACACATTGTTTTCCAGGACAGAACTTAGCTTTGTGGTGCTGGGTTGTTAAGCAACCCAGCTTGTATCCGCTGTAGTTATAATCTTGACGATCTTTCTCTGAGATGGAAAACGGCACCGGTGGAAGACCTCATTCTATTAATCTAGAACACTTGCTGGGCTCCTAGTAGAGCTGCCCACAAGATTAGCTCCTGGAGGCATAAAGGATCATCAACAGGAATCTTGCAACTGGACATAGTTCCTTTTGAGGAAGAGAGGTAAGTCAGTAATCCACGATAGGCATCCTAAGGTTAGTGCTTGGCTGCCATATTATAAAGCTAATTTGTTTATAGCTGTGTCACATAATTATATGCTCCATTCATAATATGCTTTTTAAATCATTATTTATTGCACAAATATTACAACAGGGACTGAACTCGAAACACAAAGAAAAATGTGTGTGGGCTCGCCATTTGTACAAATCAAACTTTTTACATATTTTGGGTTTACTGATAGTCCCTGTCTATGAATCAGTAACTTTTACACACAACAAGAGCCATCCTGTATATACCATTTGGCATCCTGTTACCCCTTCCGCATGCACCATAATGTTATTCACATGTGCTCTAAAACTCAATCACGTCTGTATGCAGACATTTAGCTACACTTAGAGAATCTTTGATTTGAATTCTGAGCATCTAAAGGAAACCCCTACCTTCACTCTACCCAGGTACTTTCTTTTCTCTTTGTGGTAAGAGTAGGAATTAGGAATGGTAGCAAGAGTGCCCAGAATTCACTGTCCAAGGCTGTGTTGGTACTTTCATCAGAAATCTAGAGGCATTGCCTATCAGAGTGAAACCTCTTTGCCTTTCATGTTCAAAGAAGAGGATTTGGAAGGAAATATTTGAAGGGCTCTGAGATGCCTAGGAGAAAGGTCCCTATATTATTAGTTTTAGTGGAGGAAGTTAGGTGCAGGTAAATGGTGACTAAAACAACCACTACCTTGGTTTATTCTCGAATGTTTTTGACTTGGATTGAATGCTTCAAATACTCTAGGTGTTCTCTCCGTCTCTGTCCCTGTATCTATCTCTGTTTCTGCCTGTCTGTCTCTCATTCTCCTGAGGATGAGCGGTATTACTTTTCAGACTGAGGACAGAGGTGTTGGGGGAGTAAGATGATAACTTGAAGCTCTCAAAAATTCCTAAGGTGGGCACAATGCACGTGACATTTTCCAAAAGCTGTGGAAAGAGCTGCAAGTGCAGCTAGGGGTGAGAGGCAGGGGACCAGAGGAGTGGAGATCAGTGGCTTTGAGGTCACATGGCAGGGGTTCAAATCTTTGCTCAGCACTAGTTTGGTGGCCTTGGGCAAATTACTAACATTTCTGACTCTTCCTATGAGAAAGATAATCACAGTGCCCACCTTACACAGTTGTGGTGAGGATTACACTGGATAGTGTAAATGATGCACTCAGCACAATGCCCTGCATAAATAATAAGCTCTCAAAAAATATGAAGCATTACTGTTGTTATTTCCTGCTTCACATTCTAAATTTATTGCTTTCCAAACTGGTATCCCTGGACGAAGGTAGTGGTGGGGTCTGTGAACTATTTTCAGTATTTCAAAATCTAAGAGAAGTAGACGGTTACAGTCACTGTAATAAGTAAGCACAAGGTAGATACAGTCTTTGAAACATGGTACCCACAGGGGCTGAATAGGAGAAAGGGTCCTTGATTTTGAAAAAGTTGCGGCTTCTGGCTGAGGAAATTAACAAAGTTTTTAGTGAAATTTGTGGGTTTCCAGTAATAACAGGAGCAAAAAGAGGAATGTTATGAGCAAAGGACATGATTGGTTGCTACAAGTGATCATTCCCTTGTGGAGCGTCAGAAGTTGGTACCGCTGGAGCCCTCAGTTGCTCTATTGTGTTTACTGTTATCACTGCCAGGTACCTTGGAAGCAGTGAGAAAACCGTGCAAGGCAAATGGAAACCGGTTTCTCTACACGACTTGTTAGAGCATTCGCTCTAGGCAACCAGACAGTCTCCAGGAGACATTTGTCTTTACAGTGCCTTTTTTTGCTGTAATTTAAACTGACACCACTTGATTTTGATATTGCAACAAGATCTCTGTAGACTTAACATTATGTTCATTTTCCCATGCTCATCCTTCCTGGAGATTGATGGGTTTACGCCAACATGGAAGCTGGTTGGAGTGGAAACCATCCAGAAAATGATTAGGGAGCTTGAAGCTTCCTGAAACTGGGCACAGTGTATGTGAAGTCATTGTTTTAATGAAACTTGTTTTAGCTGGGGTCTCTTAACTGCTTGTTTTCTGGTTTCAATATTGAGTCACTAATTTACACTAATGAGATGCTGTCAAGATTAAACACCAATCTAATACTGTGTTTGCCAAGTGTAAGATCCCACCTGAAATATGGCTTTGCAAAATAATCTCTATTAAACTTGGTGGAGAAATAAAACAAACAAACTGCCTGGTTTCAACAGAAACTGTCAACATATACATCTGTGAAGAAATTCATGGTAAATATGTTTTATATTATAACAGAGTGGTCTTTAGTAGGTCCCATCCATAAACAGTTAAATATCACCCTTTCCTGGTAAATTTGCACACTTATGTGTCTGGTGTGAAAAAAAAATGCTGTACACATCATCATGTACAGATCATCTTTTGATGATCTGCAGATTATCTACTGAGAATGGTCTCTTTAAAATGGGAAGCAGCAAGCCGCAGTGGGAAGAATACAGGCGTTGGAGATCTAGGTCCATGTCCCAGCTCCCTCCTCTTCCACTTGGTGGCCAGGTAAGTTCCTTAACCTCCTTTTACCTTGGATTTCTCACCCACAACATGGGGGTGGCAATGTTTACAGGGCCAAGCTATGCAAAGACACATCTCTTCTAAGAGATGATGTAAGTAGTTAATGCAGTGCCTGACATATAGTTGGTAGGTTTAAAGACATGCACAACACCCAGTTGAATTCCTCCCAGATTTGTCCAAGGCCACCCAGCCTTTCCTGGTCTTCTCGCTCATTATCAGCTAGTGTATGTTCTTGAAGGCAGTCTGATTTTATCACTGGCTCAACGCGGGGGAAATACTTGGGAAGGTTGGCCTACTGCAGGAGAACCCATCTGTCTTGCTGCAGGATGAAATACGAATGGTTTTTGGATTGTCTATTATTGATCTTTCACTTTTTCCTTTCGTTAGTGGTGCTAATGGAGACGTCATTATCTTCCTAGACTTTTTAAGTCATAATCTCCTGGTTTCTTCAAATCCCACAATAGCAAGAATGTGTTGTGTTTTTACGATCTCTTTTGGTCTCCCAAACCCAAAGAAAGACAGTGAGAGTGTGGGAGAAGATGATCTGAGAGGTCGCTTACATTCCCGAGACTATCAGGGTATATTTATGATTTTGCGTTTTTTGAAACAGTGTTCTTGTAGAGAGGTGTTCTTTCTCTCCCTCCCTCCCTCTCTCTTTCTCTCTCTCTTTCTTCCTTTGAATTGGAGAGGCTGTGAGTGAAGGGAGAGACATATGCTGAACTGCTTTCATCAAATCCTGTTATGATTTCTCTTTGCATTTAGCTCTGGAGTCACCAATGCTACATGGAGACTTTTACCTCCTTCGTTCAAGGCTGAGTGCCTGTTTGAGTGATTCTGGCTTCAACTAAATGGTGTTTCTGTTTCAATTAGAGTTGTAAACTGTAGAGTAAAACATTTTTTGTTGGGAGATGTTGTGTATCCCTCATTCCCACTCCTCCAAACCATTCTTTAAAAAACAAAACAGAACGAACAAATGCTTGTATTGAAGCACCATCTGGAAGGAGTGAGCAGGCGTAGGCTGTAGCCTTATCCTGTCATCAAAGAATCCCTTTACCATCGTTTTGTAAGCTAATTTCACTTATTTTAGACTGACCGATGCAAATCTCCCAGTCCCATTGATGGAGACAAAAGTAAAAGAAAAAATATCCCTAAAAATTCCCCAGATTGGTTCAGGAAAAATACCTTTTATCAATGGAAAAATTCATTATCCTATGTAGAAGGATGCCTTGAAAGAGCAGAAGATTTTCCCAAGTAATACATTGTTCAAGGAAAAAGAAATAAAAAAAATCTTAAAACATAAAAGAATATCAATACTGAAAATACATATGAAATCTTAATTTTAACAGAGAATCCAGTAGTTCACGGGAAGTACTGTCTGACTTAAATTTAAAACCATTGCAACAGTTTTGATTGGTCTTTTCACTTGGAAGTGCGCGTATCCTGGAATGTGTTTATAGATCTTGACCTCAGATGCTTCTCCTGACTCAGAAATTGGAAAATGTTTTGCCATCGGAGCCAACAGTGAGTGCCTCCTGCTGCTGCTGTGAATTGGGCTCCGGGCTGACATGGGCTGAGCTGCTCTTGTCCTTAGGGGGAACCACAGTTTCTTGTTTATGGACCAGATGCTCTCTGAACAAGGTAATTATTAATGAGATACATTCATGAATTCATTAATGAAAGAAGAGCTTGAGGAAAAGGAAATAGAGGAGAGAAACTGCATTTTTCCTTCCTAATTACTCTCCTGTTTTAGAATACAAGCAGTTCTTAGGCTTATTTTCAAAGTGTGGTATGTTTCACTGTTGTTCAAACTTGTCAAATTCTCAGTGTAGAACCCACTTAGCACATTTTTTTCCTCCTCTTTTTGGGGGGTTGCTTCTTTTGGCCCCTGAAAGATGCTTAAGAGCTGCAATGTGTGAAGATTTCTGTGGCATTTTTTGGCAGTGGTAGCACAGGGCAGGATAGATGGACTGCAGCATCTGCTTACTAGAAGGGTCTCACAGGTCACCTGTCTAACTTTCCACCAGTGCAGAAGTGGTCTCTGCTATCTGTTCTTCCCACCTCTGCTGGATAAATTCTGGACAAGGAATCGCACTGATGAGTGAGCAGCTCTTCCACTTCTGAAACACAGAGTCATTAAGCTAGGGAGCATTTCTTCCATTTGTCACATACTGGCCACTCAGTAAAAACTGATGAGCTCATGACTGATGAACGAGTTAGGTCCCAGGGCTGCTCCCCACCTCTTCTTAGCCCTTTTGACATTTTTGGAAGATGATAAATGTGTGCCCTTGAAGTGTCCATGTCCAGGCTAAACAGCCCCAATTACTCCGTACTCTTAGGACATTGTTTCCCCATTTTCTCTCCTCCTTGCTCTCCACTGGACAAGTTCCATTTTGTCAATGTTTTTCTGGAATTGCAGTAAAAATACCTGAACAAAATGCCCCAGGTATAGTCTGATGAGCATAGAGTATGGTGGAGCATTTCTCTTATGTTTCTGGACATTGTTATTGTCCTATGAATGGAACCAGCATTTACTGGACCTTCTGGGGCCACCATGCTTGACAGGTGGATTGTGAAGTGGCAAGGAGAGCAGCCAGCTGCCTCTGCTTCAATTCAGACTTACCTCTTAGGAAATGCTTGACCCTGGGCTGGTTGCTTAACCTCTCTGTGCCTCAGTGTCCTCATCTGTAGAATTGGGGCTAATCATAGCACTTATGAATAAAGTTACTATAGGGAGTAAATGAATTAGTTTATGCCAAGTGCCTACGACAGTGCCAGGAACAAAATAAGCTCTCTATGTTAGCATTTATTGAATTTGCAATGGAAAACATCTGTGTCTTACTATCTGAAGTGCAGTTAACTTTTTCAACGAGGCTTTAGAATCAGACAGAGCTGTGTTTCAATCTTAGCTCTGCCACTGAGTGTTCTTGAGCAAGTTGCTTCACTTTTCTAAGCTTCTATTTCCTCATCTGCGAAAAGAATAAATGAATTGAATTTTTGAGCCTTAATTAAGATCCTTAGGGACACTGACCATGGTTTATACTTCTCTGCTTTTTATTATTATTATTTTTTAACTCTGCCTGGTGTGCCGTGTGTATAATCACTATTAAATTAAAAGAGTAAATATTTAAATTGAGTTTTCCCTTTGGGTTTTCCCTTGTTGTGGAAAATGAAATTCTTCTACATTACTTAGAACCATGTGTTCACAAGTTTATGGTGGTGTTTTGCCTGCTTGTTCTGAAGAATGTGTTCTGTTTGCTACTGTGCCCTAATTTACTTGGGCTTCAGGATGAATAGGCTTGCTTGATCACTTCTGTCCTTGTTAATTGCTGTTTTGAATTTCTAGGGAATATTTAGCCTGGTAGCTACATTGCCCACTAGTCTTTCAAATGGCCTGTGAGATGGGTAAGCAATCAGGTGAGTGACAAAGGTCATAGTCAATTTTCCTGGGACCCTGGGGCTCATGTTTTATGTGTCCCTGAAGCTTTAAGCAAGTGAGTTTTAAGGTTGTTGAGCAGCTAGGAGACTATTTGAAAAAATGGTTTATAGTTATTAACGTTTTCTAATGTTGGTTGGAGTTTAAAGGTGGGTTAAACTGCTAAAATGAATACAAATTAAAACCAGTTAAATAGAGGAGTCCCTCGTCCATTCTGCTGTGGTGTGCTTAGAATTCCATAAATTTTATGGGTTTCAAAATCCTTGCCTTGTTTTGAATGTTTCTAATAAGATGGAGCGAAGTGGCTTACACCTCATGAGACATGGAACTGTTACCCAGGAATGCTGCTTGGCACACATATAAAGAAACCACTGGTCTATTGATTCATAAAAAATGTGTGGCTGATTTTCCTGGGACATGTGCATTATTTTCACAGAAGAATTCCATTTTTTACTCCCTCCTGCCCTGTGCATCAGTTGCACACGTTTGCAATTCATCAAGCGTGATTTCCAAAATTTCTGCCCTCTCCTCTCTCAACTCACCTCCATCCAGCCACCTGAGGAGGAAAAAGATTACATGGGGAGGAGGAAGTTTTTCTTAAATGCCTCATTTTCCTGTACGTAAGGGGTGTAGTGAATTTGAGAAATGGTCTGAATGTTAGCCCAGATGACTCAATGCAATTATGAGACAAATTGGAAACCGTTTCCATGAGAGAGCGTATGTATATGTGTGTTTCCATGAAAGAGGGTGTGTGTGTGAACATGCGTTTATGTCAGCTCTTTCTTTCATCTCTCTCTTTCTCTCATTCTCTTTCTTTCTCTTTTTTTTTTTTTCCTCTCTCAAGGCTACATTTTAGGTTAGCCGTACAGAAATGAGGTTGTGCTGCACAGCCTCACCCTTAAACTCTCTAAACCCAAATGTGCCGGTAGAAGACTGCATAGCTCATCCAGTAAGAATCTCATGTCCTGCACTCTTACTTGTCATACACGTTGCCAGAAAATAGTAAATAGCTAGCTTTGTCTTAGAAAGCATTGACTCTTTTGTGCAATAAAAATAGCATTTATTTTAAATTCTGCCTTGTATGCCATATGTATTTTTTTTCTCTGAAAAATTTTTCTTAGAAAATGAGGGCATGCATGGATTAGTGCTGACTTCATGATTTCAGACATCCAGCTTTGGATTTTCTAGTGAAGCTGGGCTATTTCCCTCTGAATGCTAGATGTGATGGAAAGAGCAATAGTCTCCAGTTTTGTTCTTATTCAACCACCAAGACCCAAAGAGTCTCTTTGCTTTGCGCAAAGTTGAAAGAAAAATTCTTCTGGGAGGAGAATTAAATTCCTCTGGGTGGAAAGCCATAAAACTTGGCTTTTGGAGCCAGATTGACAGCAATTTAAATTGTGACTCTGCCATGCACAGGGCAAATTGTGTGTGACTAGGGCTAATTGCTTACTCCAAGCCTCAGTTTTCTAATCTGTATGATGGGGGTAATAATGCACACCCCCGGTGCTGGAATGATTTAGTGACAGTGTACATAAGGCACCAGTGTAGAATCTGGCAAGTGGTAAAAGTAAAATACGTTGCAACCTATAATTTGTATTCTTCCTTCTTTTGTAAATTTATGCTGAAAGGATTGGCCCTGGAGGGAGTAGAGTAAGGAGGAGCTTGTGGGGAGGTGCGATGGGAGTATGGGTAGGATAACAGAAATGCCCCGTACAGGATGGTTGAAGACTCAGTAAATAGCCTTGCTTCTTACTGCAGGCCAGGGGAGACCTCTGTATTTTTCATTACTATTTCCAGAGAAAATTTAGGGGATATTGATTTTTAGGGAAGATTTAGACTTCCAATTTAAACAGGGAAATGTATCAGTTCCTATATTCAGAAGAAACAATTTATTAGACATTTTGGGGGGAACCCAGTAAATGAGTGAAACTGGGCCCATTCAGTGTATGCTGTCAAAGTTTATAAACTAGCTGATAAATTTAGTAAGAACATGCCAAACAAGACAAAGACGCTCCTTGTTGAAACGCACAGGTGAGGCTTTGCAGGCTGCTTCTGGGCGAGCGTAAAGCTGCCCTTCCCCTCCAGCCTGGATTCTCAGCGCAGAAACATCCTTCTGAGGTAAAGAGTGCTTCCAGAGGGCTTTCCTCTGAAGGCTGTCTTTTTCTCCTTTCCATCTGCACATAGCCAGGGTGTGGGCAGGCGGTGTGGCCGCGGGGACTCCAGAATGCCCTCGCTCCTTCCCTGCCAGCGGGGAGCGTGTAGCAGGGTTCACCTGTGGAGAACCAGGGAGATGAAGGGATCTTAGAGGACTTATGTGGAATGCTTGTGAATGCTTTATTTCCAAACATACTTTAGCCTTCTCAAGCCTTTTTGTATTCTTTTATTTCCCTTTTGCTTTGAAAACGCCATTACCATTTCTTGGCAATGAGGAACTGATAGGAAATAAACCTAATTGTTATCTGCTGCACAGTTTTGAGCCTTGCAGCTTGTAGCAGCCTCATGGCTGTGTCTGCACATTTTCTCTGTCCCCTTCTAATCTACTCACCACATTGTAACTGGAATGGTTTTTGTCAAAACTAGAAATCTGATCATGAGCCTTCCTTGCTTAAAACTCTTTAATGGCTGCCACTTGCGTATAGGCTAAAGACTGAAACCCCTGCTGTGGCTTGGCTCACGAGGCTCTGTGGGTCTAGCCTCTGCTGACGTCGCTCCTCTGCTCTAGCCTTCTTCATCCTATCCCCCTTTCCAGGACACCTCGAAGTGGAGCTCTCTCTACCCCCATCTCCCGCCCTGCTTGTGCTCATGCAAGGCATTCAGTCCCCTCTCTCTGAGCACTAGTATATTAGTCCATTTCTGTTACTTATAACAAAATATCTGAAGCTGGGTGATCTGTGAAGAAAACAAAATGTATTGTTTACAGTTTCTGAGGCTGGGAAGTCCAAAGTCCAGGGAATACATTTGGTGAAGGCCTTGGTGTTGGTGACAGTGACTCAAGGGTCTCACATGGCAGAGAGAGCGAGAGACCAACCTCCTCATCCACTCTCCTTTTAAAGCCCTCAGAACCACACCCCCGACCACCGTTATTAATTCATTCACTACTTAGCCCCACCTTTCAGTTACCATAATAGGACTTCCCACCCTCTTTACACTGTCACAGTGGGGACTAAGTTTTGGGGGGACATTCAACCCAAGGCAACTAGTATTAAGCATTAGTCACAATTTGTTACTATTGCATAGGTATGTGTTTATTTCTTGTCAGTCTCCCCAGAAAACTGCAAACTCCATGTGGGTGGAGGCCACAGTCTGTGTAGTCACCATGGCACAGGAAGCCTGGCACATTGCAGGTCCTGAATGTCCATTTGCTGAGTAACTTCACTAATTAACTAACTAATTAGCTAGTTACTTCTCTAAATGGTTTGACTAAAATATTACAATATTTTAAATAAAATATTAAAACTTACATTGAAAGGACAATTTAACAGGAAATAAACCATCAGAGGAGGGAGCAGTAGAAGCCACAGGGACTTGCAATGCCTCAGGTCTTAACAGCTGAGCAGGAACACAAGCCTCGAGCAAAGCTTTATTTATTTATCTATTTTCTGCGTTTTTAATATTTATTTATCTTTATGTTATTTATTTATTTTTACTGACTCCTGGTAATAAGGAAGTCAAAAAAAAAAAAAAAAGGAAACCCAACCAGATTACTTAGTTCCTATTATCTGGGGAAAGGAAACTCATGTGGAGTGATGACTATTTCCTGGCACTAAATTTGACCTGAAAAATCCCTTGCTCCCACTACGGATGATGTCTTCTCTTGTGGTTCTGCCCAAGGGACAGGGTTTGTGAGAATGGAGTGAGCTGGGATGAGCTGGAAGTGAAAGCCTGTGTATAATTTAGAGAGAACTCTAGACAACTAGGGAGACAATCGGTGGTCTGAGATGAGGGTTAAGGCCACAGACATGAGGACCATCTCTCTTTCTGGCAGTGTTTCTCACGTGTATTCTGTGGGGCTTCAAGGTCTTCTGTGACAAGAGGGTTCTGTAGTCAGATTTACAAAACACTACATATTAGATCCCGGGCTGCTCTTGGAGATACGTATTGTACATCCATGAATAAAGACCCTCAGAAGTCTTAAAGCAAAGAAGTGTTGTTCAGCTGTGTAAGCCATCAATTATCAAATTTATTTAACCACAGAACACATTATTATAGAACTTCTCTTAAAACAGACTTGGGGAAATGATGCTAATTTAGGAGTTGGGGAGAGAAAGAAGAACCAGCTTGAGGTTAAGGTAGAGAAACTCAATTATCTACTTTGTTGAGAAGAAAGTCAAAATAGAGTTTTGTTTTGTTTTTTATTGTAGTAGTGGGGTGGGCAGGGGGTGGGGTGGAGTGGGGGTGTCCAGCAAGTAAGGGTTAGGTTAGCCAAAATGTTCTTCCCTTTGTGAAGGCAGTGTGGCCTCATTTCATGAAAGGTTCTGGTCATTAGAAGGACAGGTTGCTGGGTGTGAATTCAGGGTGTACTATGTCTCAGCTGGAAATTACCTAATATTTTATAGGAAATTATCTAATATCTCTGTGCATTCTCCTCATCTGTAAATGTGGGTAACGATAGTACTGACAACAAGGGCTCTTCAAAGAGTTAAATGCGATGATGCTGGGTAAGGCCGAGAACAGCGTCTGGCTCAAAGTAAGAGCTTAATAGATGTTGGCCATTTGCTGTGGATTGATTGAATTGTGTTCCCCAAAATACAAATATTAGAAGCTTAATCCCCACTGTAACTGTTGAGGGTGGGAAATGGTATTACAGTAATTGAAAGGTGGAGCCTTGAAGAGGTGATTAAGTTGATGGTTTAATGGTGGTCCTGGGCATGGTTCTGAGGGTTTTAAGAGGAGAGCACATGAGAGTCTCTCTATCGCTGCTCCACCATTTTCTGCCCTGTGAGACCCCTGCATTGCTGTAAAGCCACCACCAAAGAAGACCCTCATCAGATGTGTTCCCTGGACTATGGACTCCCAGTCTCTGAAATTGTAAGCAGTAAATTTTGTTTTCTTACAAAGTATCCAGTTCCAGGTATTTTGCTATAAGCAACAGAAATGGACTAATACACTATTAGTAGTAGTATTGCTGGTTAAACAATGCTAATGCTAAGGAATTAATAAGCATATAAATGTTGGAACCCTTCACTCAGAATAAAATCCAGAAACATATAATAGCTAAAATATTCTTCTCATGGGGGCTTTTTCAGCTTGAGGCGAGTGATAATACGTTTAGAAGCTGATGAGGTAATAGTTTCCCAGCAGGGGAATAATCCTAGGCTCCGTGTGAGTGGAGGGGACCACACTGTGGAAGTCATGCTGTTTGCAAGTGCATCGAGATCAGTAATCATAATTAGCTCCGATGGCCAAACAATTCTTCCCATATAATTTTTTTTTTTTTTTTGTCTTTTGACTTTTTCCATGTCCGGCAACGGATTGCAACCCTCAGTGTTGCCCCCGTACTGGACCGGGAACCGGCAACGGGATTCCAACCCTCGGTGTTGCTCCCGCGCCTCGCTCAGCCAGTGCGTGGGAACCGGTCCGTCTGTGGGATCTGACCCCTCGGACGGGAGCGCAGCCGCGCTTCCCAAGCGGCGCACTATCCATTGCGCCACCGGGCCGGCCCCCATATAATTTTTTTTTTTTTTGTCTTTTGACTTTTTCCATGTCCGGCAACGGATTGCAACCCTCAGGGTTGCCCCCGTACTGGACCGGGAACCGGCAACGGGATTCCAACCCTCGGTGTTGCTCCCGCGCCTCGCTCAGCCAGTGCGTGGGAACCGGTCCGTCTGTGGGATCTGACCCCTCGGACGGGAGCGCTGCCGCGCTTCCCAAGCGGCGCACTATCCATTGCGCCACCGGGCCGGCCCCCATATAATTTTTTAAACGAGACTTTGCCTGTGAAAGAATTTGGATCTGTTAAGTTTACTTATGACTTAATTTGAGTTCTGTTTGAGGTGTTGGCTGTCTTGTTGATTGTGCTAGGTTCTTTTTGGTTTCTAGACAGTTGAATCACGAGGTGGGCTGTCTGGTTTTCCAGTTACTCCACAGATAAAGTTGCACAGCCAGCCAGCCAGCCTGCCACTTCTCCATCCATCCAATAAACATTTATTAATAATCTACCTCTAGACAAGTACTACTGACCACTTGTAATTTACAAAGCACCCTCGCAAAGCCCCAGAATGTGGTTTGAATATAGTACTAGCAATTCTTTAGGCCTCTGAAAGTTACTTATGTAAATGAAGACTTTTATCTTACTTTTTTTATCCTCCCAGTGTTCTGTGAACATTGTGACTCTGCAAGAGCAATGTTGGAGGCTGGATTAAGTGTAAGATCCAAAATATCCTTTCCATGGGTAGAGATACACAAAGAAGGGCTAATAACCTAATAATTAATAATAGTTTGATGATGCTGCTGGCTCTTATTTGACCTTTACATAAGCACAGCTGCCGCTAGTCTCATCCCAGGGGCTGTCTTTAGCAACACTGGAGTGTGATAATAAATGAGTCTTTTTAGGAATTTTTCTTTTTGGTTCAGGAGGCTGTCTCTGAATAGTGTTCCACGGGGAAGCAATCTTCATAATACAGGTTTCTCATAGATAAAAGTTTGGCAGATCCATTTCAACCCTGGCATTCAGACCTCCTAAAATTACTATCAGCTAATAGATATTTAGGATACATAAAGCTGGGAAGGCAGTCCAATTGGTTCCAGGCCTCTAAGGCCCTGCACATGTGTATCGAATGAGGGCTATGAACACCTAGACAAGCAGGTCAGCCTTTTCAAGGATCTCTGCCCAGAATCAGATGGAGAAAGTTCTTAAGTAGTAGTCAATTATTATTGCCTTATATTAATCACAATTAGTGCAAATGACCACCTCTTGACATTACCAGAATTACTTTGCAGATAGGGATCATACATGTACACAGGGAAGTTTATTTTTTAAATGCTAGCTCCCTGGAAACAAAGTCATTTATTCAACAGACATTTATTGAGTTAATTTTATGCCTGACACTTTGCTAGGCCTATCAATACAAAGTTGAATGAGGCATGACTTCTGCTCTTAAGGAGATACAAAATAGTACAGGGTTTCAACTTGAATGTCAGATCCAGTCAGTTAATTGGTAGTGGCTGCCTGAGGGTTGTGTTGGAAGGGATTCTGAGGCTTCATCTGGACACAGTGATGGATTAGCACAATCTTCCATGAGGGTAGGAGAGGGGATGATGGAGGATGTACCACACATTTCCTGTCCCTGGTCTTCTGGGAGACGAGCAGGCCGTTGCAGCTCAGTATGGTAGGTACTGTAGCAGAGGCTTGTACAGGATGCTCTGGGAACACTTAATTCTGCCTGTGGAGCAGAGAATGGCTTCACAGGCAGGTGAAACTTTGAGTCGAGACCTAAAAAGATCAGTAGGAGTTCACCAGGTGAACAAATAGGAGAAGGGCATTCTAGGCAAAGCAGGCAAGGTTAGAACGTGGAGGCAGGGATGGCAGGATATGTAGGTGGGAGGCAAACTGTTCTGTGTGCCAGGAAGGATGGACAGTTTTGCAGAGGCCAGATTACACTAAGGGGTTTGGATGCTGAATCCCAGGAGGACTGTGAGACGGCACCAAAGAATGCTGATGCCTTTAAACATATTAATCAGAAGACTCTAGTGGCACCTTTGAGAGCTTTGGCCTCTGGCCTGTTCTGTTCAACCTTTCTATCAATGCCTTGATTAGACAAAGATGACAGACATGCTGGCCAAATTGATAGAAGACACAATGTTTGGAAGGTTTATAAACTTGTAGATGACTTAATCTGAAACCAGATGTCTCAAACAGCTTGAATAACTCTAACCAGAGGATACTTAAGAGGGAAAAAATATAACATTCCTTACTTTGGTTCAAACAATCAATTGTATAAGAATAGTAGGGAGGAATGCTTGGCCTGGTGATAATATGTGTGAAAAGGGTCAGATTTTGGTTGCCACCTCCACCAGTCTACAGCATGACATGGCCACACTGAGAAAATACTAACAATGAGCACAGAGTGTTCTGAAAGAGACACACTAGTCCTGTCCCCGTCCATCATGGTCAGACCACAGAAGGAATGTTTATTTTTGTGAAAAATATAAAGATAAAAATCAGCTGGCAGGTGTCCAGAAGAAACAACTAGGATGTCTAGGTATTTTAGTTGATGATTTTGCAATAATCTAAACCTGGAATGAGAAAACACAAGGATTGTCCTCAAATATGTTGAAGATAGTCAGTAGTCTAAGATTTAGGTCTCTGTATGGAATGATGACAAAAGGTAGACATTTCTGGAAAGCAAATTTCAGTTACATTTTTGGGGGAAGCTTCCAGTGATGACAGCTTCTCCAGAGTGGAAGGGCAAAGAGTTAGTGTCCTGTCCCAGGAGTAATGGCGCCGAGAATGGGTTAACACTTGTTGGAGATCTTGTCAAAGGCATTTGTATATTAGATACGGGTTTGAGCCCAAAGGCCTTTCCAACTCTGAGATTTTTTCATTTTGGAGAAAAAAAAATCCCAAGATTGTACTGTCTTTGCTAAAGCCGGAGAGTGAACATAACATAAATTTGAGCTCAACCTCTAAGTTGAGTCACTTGGTTGAGTTGACTTGTTGGGACAGGTTTCTTGACTTTTCTGTGATGCCACTGGAGACTTTCTGTCCCTCATCTGGACCTTCCTTGTTCTACTCTTCCAGTCTCCACCCTCTTTTTTTTTTTTTAAACTCTCCTCCTTCTTCTGCTTTGTGGGCCACTCACTCAAAGACACCTCATAAAGATTTGCCAAGAAAGAAAGGCATCTTCCAATAAAAATACATGTAACCTGGAGGACAAAAGCCTCATTTCCCAGCTCTGAGCTTTTGTTAAAACCTGTGTTATGACTGGGTGAAATGAGCTGGCCTCAGAGAAAAGGCCAGAAAACACAGAGAATCCTTTTGCTGATTGGCATTCTCTGCCATTTGGGACTCTACGTAACCCATGTTGTTGTCTCTGGCTGCCAACGCCCCGTCAGATGTTTTGCCAGCTTTAGTTCTGAGTCTGATTTCTCATGCCAGGTTCATCTTGTTGTTGCTGAACAAATGAGCTTCCCACCATCATGATGGTCTTCCCTCGCCCCTAGGAGAAAATCTTCCTGCAGAGGAATGGGCAGCCTCTGGGGATGAGATGGTTAGTGCGGATGAGAGGTCCCTGTGACAGTGCTCTAGGGGAGTCGAGGGGGAAGCAGAGACTGCACACGCTGCACAGATCCAGCTCTTGTTCCCACTTTCTTACAAAACCTGCCTGTTAATCACCTGTTTACACTGCCAAGAATGCTTGACTGGGTAATGATAGCAGCAGGAAAAGCAGTGAAAGGAACATCATAGGTTTGCTCAGCGGAGTAATCCCTTCCTGACTTACAGGCGTTTCGGTGGCTTTGGTGCAGACAGAGTGGCTGGTCTCATTTTTTTTCACACTGATGGCCAGTGGTCCCCAGGAAGCAGTTGGACTGTTTGTACCCCTTTCATGTCCCCTCTCTGGTGGTTCCCACATGGAGGATGGTGCCACCAGGCTTGGTTGCCATCTTCCACCTCGCCCCTTCTCAATTAGCATTCCTGCCCGCTGTTCCTGGTGACTCTTGGCAAAGACAGACTGGTGGAGTCTGCACCTCTGGAGTGGATGTGGGGGACACACAAAGACCATCTTGTCTCCAGTCTCTTCTCTTACTGGCGTGCTCCAGGGCCACATCCCTAAGATTCCTGAAGGAAGACTCAGAGATCATCAAGCCCGACCCCTTCATTTTGGCTATGAGGAGACCAAAGACCAGAGAGGTGGAGGAAGTTGCTCAAGGTCACACAGCTAGTTGGTGACGGGACCTGCAACCTCCTCCTCTTGATTCACAATATAGAGATCTTTATTCTCTCTTAGTTAAAGAATTGCCCCTTTTGAAATGAACATATTTGTTTATTTATTTATTCAGAGATTCAGCAAATATTTATTAAACTGTGAGAGAGATGAATAAAGTCCTGTCTCCACAAGCAATTCATAGTCCAGGGGAAGAAACAGGTATTTATACAGACAATTTTGACTCTGTGACAAGTGCTGGCAAATAGAGGTAAGAACAGAATGCAGTGAGAACGTAGAGGGGAAAGTGCCTGACTTTTTTTTTTTTTTTTTTTTTTTTTTTTTTGAGTAGGGAAGAAAAAGACACCAGGTATACTGGAGAAATAGTGTATCATAGTGAGCTGGGGGTGGGCTCTGGAACCACACTGCCTGCGTTTGAATCCAGGCTCTGCTGCTTACTGGTTGAGTAACCTCGGGCAAATTGCTAAACCTCTCTCTGCATCCATTTTCCACTCTGGAAAGTGGGAAAATTAATAGTACTTATCCCCCAGGTTATTGCAGGAGTTTAATGAGTTAATACACATAAAACACTTTAAAGTGTACTAACATATAGAAAAAAACCTGTATGTTAGCTATTATTACTATTGACAAAAAGCTATATTCTAATAGTATCCAGAGTGGTGAGAGAGACCCCCAGTTTCAGTGGTGGCCCAAGATCCAGAAATGTTAGCCTAGTTGCCGGTGAAAGACAGTATTTTGACTGGGGCTTCTCCAAGTGGAACTAAGCGTTTGTAGGGGAAGTGTCAGGTATAAGCAGGAGGCACTGGATGAGAAGAGATTTGGGGTGGAAGGAAGGCTGGTGTTTTTTCTCTTTGTGGTTTTGTTTATGTTGGGCTACAGAGGGGTATTATTCTACTAAATGAATGGGGGGGTATTGGGAGTGTCTGAGGCTTTGGGGGACCAGTATTGCTCAGGAGGAGCTTCCTTTCATCTCAGGGACAATTGTCCCCCCAGATGCCTGTGCTGTCCCGGCAGTTGGGGAAATAGGAGGGAGAGCAGCATCTTCAGATGTTTTCCAGTTGCAGTTCTCTCTCCTCATCTCTTTTGCATCTCAGACCTATTTGTTTGCTGCCCAGGAATAAATGCCCAGAGATGCCCTTGGTTACAGAATCAATGCAGCAGAGCAGATTTGACTCCTCTAGGTGGAACTCTCATGTGTGTTTGAAAGACCATTTCTTTATGGGCTGCATTCTCTTTTGGAAAATGAGGTAGTTGCCATGGATGGTTCCAGTCTTCTAGCTCTAAGATTCTTATTCATGAGCCTTGGAATCATGGATTTTGCACGCAACGTTTTCCCTTCTTGATGGGTATCTGGGAATGTCTGTGGCACATAGTAATTCATCGTTCTGCCGAGGCAAGGGTTTGACAAGAATGAGTCATGGAGCTGGTGAGTAAACCTAGCTGACCACCCCCCACCCCACCCTACCCCCCACTCAATTCAGAGCATTCACAAACCTGGTTGCAAAAGTCTATGGGTCTTCCCTTCAGAGTGTTGAAGGTCAGCTCCCACACTACTTTCCCTTAGAGTTAGAGAAGGAAAATGTTTTCCTCCTAAGGCTCATATTTCTCTCTTCTCCAAAATAGACTTTTATTTTAAAAAATTAGGAAAAAACCACCCACCTCCACCCTGGCATGGATCTAACCTGAATGTGGAACCTCAGCTTGCCCTGAGACTGGTCATACGTCTCACCACCAGGCAGGTGGATGGGAGTGGACTTGAGCAACTTTGAATTATTGCAGTTACCAGGATGGATGATGTTTTTCTGCTCTGTATAAAGAAGGATGGAAGTGTGGACCCTTCCACACTCTCTGCTTCTCCCAAATGAGTTTCCGGTTTGTTCCGGGTGCTAGATTGACGGCCCAGGAGACCGAGGCCTTCTGTCTCCACCTGGGCAGGTTGGGCAGCAGCCCCCGTGAGTGGCTCAGAGCACGTCTCTGGAGAGTGGGCAGAGACCACCTCTGAGGGAGAGAGGGGAGGGTGTCTGAGGGTCCCTTTAGGAGCTAAGAGTTCACCTTCCTTTGCCCTGTTGTTTCCTGTTTTGTTTTGGGCTTTTGGGGAGTGTAACAGGCTATACCTGATCTCCCTGACTTGCTGTCCTTTCTTCCTGAAAGAATATACAGAGGGAGGAAGAAGAGAGTGGGCTTGAGGTTATGACAGAGGCGTACAAGAATCCAAGAGGACCCAGGCAGGTGGGTGAACATGGCAGTGCAGGTATCCCTTCGACATGATGCTTTCCATTCCTTTGGGTATATACCCAGCACTGGAATTGCTGGATCATAAGGCAGTTCTACTGTAGTTGTTTGAGGAACCTCCATACTGTTTTCCATAATGGCAGCACTAATTTACAGTCCCACCAACACCGTAGGAGGGTTCCCCTTTCTCCGCACCCTCACTTGTGTTTGTTGTTCTCCACCTTTTTGATAATGGCCAGTCTAACTGGGGTGAGATGATGTCTCAATGTGATTTTGATTTGCATTTCCCTGATGCTGGGTGATGCTGAGCATTTTTTCATGTGTCTGTTGGCCATTCGTATATCATCCTTTGAGAAATGCCTATTTACCTTTTTTGCCCATTTTTTAATTGGGTTATTTTTATTTATTTATTTTTTTTACTGTTAAGTTGTTTGAGTTCTTTGTGTATTCTGGGTATTAATCCTTTGTCAAATGCATAGTTTGCAAGTATTTTCTCCCACTCTGTAGGTTGTCTTTTTGCTCTGTTGTTTCTTTTGCTGTGCAGAAGCTCTGTAGTTTGATATAATCCCATTTGTTTCTTTTTCCTTTTGTTGCCTGTGCTTTTGGGGTCATATTCAGAAAGTCTTTGCTCAGTCTTACTTGCTGAAGTGTTTCCCCTATGTTTTCTTTTAGGATTTTTATAGTTTCAGGTCTTATATTTAAGTCCTTAATCTGTGTTGGGTTGAGTTTGGTATATGGTGAGAGGTATGGGTCTAGTTTCATTCTTCTCCATATGGATGTCTAGTTTTCCCAGAACCATTTATTGAAGAGGCAATTTTTTCCTCCAGTGTATGTTCTTGGTGCCTTTATCGAAGATCAGTTGGCTGTAGGTTTGTGGGTTGATTTCTGGGTTCTCTATTATGTTCCATTGGTCCAAGTGTCTGTTTTCATGACAGGGCAATTTTTAAAAGCACGTATTTACTGCAACCTGTGTAAATCCAGAAAGGTTACATTTCATTCAGAACTGTTCTTTAAAAAATCAAAAGGCTGGAGTCAGGTGTCACTATCCCCCTTACCTTGAACAACTCTTGGACGTGATGGGCCTTGGTGACCTTATGTCTCAAGTGAGTATAATAGTAATTTCTACCACATAGCAGAAAATGGTAATAATAATTGCACACATGTATTGACTATTTCATTGTTCTAAACACTTCATTATCTTATTAATCCTCACAATGACATCCTGAGATAAGTACCACTTTTCCTATTTTACATGTGGCAAAACTGAAGCTTGAAGAGAGGAAGTAACTTGCTTAGGGCCGCGGCGTGGTCAGTCATGATTCGAAGTCAGGATCCTCTGTGTCCAGGGCTTCAACCCAGAGCGTCTGTGAGTGATGGACGCTTGTTAATTGAGGTAACAGCTAAGCAAAAGCCATTATTATTTTAAAGGCAGTATCTGTTGGTCAGAGAGTAGTCTTCTTTTTTATTTTCTTCACGGTACTTTTTAAACATTTACTCAGAAAAAAATCTATAGCTTCTCAGAATGCCTGACATCAGTGGGTGTCTACAAATTAGAATTATAGGTGTTAAAATGAAGCTTTGTGTTAACAATAGGAAATATGAAAAAAAAATCTGTCATTAAAACTAGTGATTCTTCTACTATGTTCTTTCTCACAGAAAAGCATTGTGATGAATCTATAATAAAATAATGTTTATTATTATTTATAATATATAGTTAACAATAAACAAAAATTATTGAGAATGTAATAGTTATTACATTCTATTACATGTATGATGTAATAATATAATTTTAATTTTCATGGCTACCATTTGAGTTCCTAATATGTGTCAAGCATATGCTCAGCATTTGACATTTATTATTTCTAACTCTTACTATAACTCTGCATGATAGGCATTGTATTTGTTATCTATGGCTGCATAACAACCTCCTGATTTAGCAGGTTATGAAACAAACATTTATTATCTCACATAGTTTCTAAGGATGAGGAATCCATGGGCAGCTTAGCTGAGTGGTTCATGAGATTGCAGTCAAGCTGTTGGCTGGGTTAGCAGTCTCTGAAGGCTTGACTGGGGCTGGAAGATCTGCTTCCAAGTTCACTCAATGACTTTGGGCTGGAGGCTTCAGTTTCTTGACACATGAGCATTTCCATAAGGCTGCTCACAACGTGGCTTTCCTGGGGCGATTGATATGACAGAAAGAGTGGGGGAAGAGTGAGAGAGAGAGAGAGAGAGAGAGAGAGCCCAAAAGGAAACTGCAGTTTTTTATAATCAAATGTGAGAAGTGACATACCAACACTTCTGCCATGTGGTATTGGTCATAGAGGTTGATTTGGTAAAATGGTAAAATGTGGGAAGAGAACTCCACAAAGGTGTGGAAACCAGGAGTTGGGGAGCATTGGGGCCATCTTGAAGACTGGCTACTGGAGGCATTTTTATCCCTGTTTTACTGACGAAAAATGGATGATCATAGAGGTTCAGTAAATTCCCAGAGTTATATATCTGGGAAGTGTGTAGGCTGGGATTTGAACCCCAGTCTGGTTGGCTGCACTGCCTGTATGCTTTCTGGAATTAATGCCCAGTGCAGGAAAGCCTGAAATCAGGATGAAGCACATGGAGACCTGGCCATGGGTATCCCAGCAAGTTCCTGAGGGAACCCCAGATGACCATTTGCCCATGGAGGCCTACCCTTATATAGTTAGTATGTCCCTGAAGAGCTGGGCATAAACCAAATTTATTTACAATGCATTTTGGGAAGTTGATATTTAAAGGACTTCTGCTTACATCTTCCTGTATGTCTCTGTTGGTAATTTATAATTGGTTTTAAATAAATGTTCAGATATTGGAGTACACCAGGAGTATTCAAATTGTGTGTGAATGAAACTACCCTGAGGGGAAGATTTTGCTTTTCTTTTCCAGGGTAATGTGGAATAAAATCCCACTTAAAAATATTCTGAGATCCACGGAGGACACAAATAAACCATGTGAAAGTCAAGTCATGTTTAAGATTCTAGGTTGCTGGTGTGTGGATGGTGTTTTCCCAGACCATCCCAAGCCACCCTGGCTTACCACATCCAGAAAAGGGCATTTTTATAGTTGCCTCCACTGCAAGAGGACCTGACCACTGGGATAAATCTTCCTGTCATAACCTACTTAGGGGAATTTCATTTTAGGGAAAGAATTCAAGGAAATTATATGGTTTCTAGCTGGCCCATTAAAAATGTAAACATGTATGTACTTTTTAATGTCCATACCAAGCAAATAATAAAAGTTACCCATATTTCTCAAGCTCTTTTTTTTTTTTTTTTTGAGATCTTGGAGTATTTTACAGAAATGGGAAAATGTCACCTTCCTAGTTCTGTTCACCAATTCCTTTTTTAGATTATTAATTTGCCAATCTAGCCTACCTAGATTAAGGGAATTAGTTATTCATTCCACTCATTCATTCATTTAACATCTATTTTATACTTGCACTGTGCTAGAAGTAATAGGTATAAAATTCCATAACAGATACTGAGGATAAAAAGATGAAAATGACAAACTTCCTGCTCTCAGGGGGCTCTCAGTCCAATGGGAGCCTCAACAAGAGAAAGATGGTTACAACCTGAGGTCAATTTTAATTTATTAGAAGTCATGGAACGAGTACATTCCTGTGTATGGGGAGTGCTAGAAGATTTCCCAGGGGTGACGATTCCAGAACTCAGTCTAGAAGGATGAGGAGGAATTTGCTAAAAGAGGAAATAAGGAAGGGAAAATGGAAGAGTGGGGTGGTGGCGGAGGAATTCAGGTAGAGGGAATCATTCACAAAGTCTCAAAAGTGAGAGACGACTGGTTTGTTTAGAAACAAGTTTTCTGGGACCCCTGATTGATGACTGTTTCTCTGCCTTCCACAATTTCAGCAACAAGAATGCTGTATTTTTTTTTAGGACTGCTCCAATTTCAAATATTGTGTCATTTATCCCCAAAGATACAGTACATGATAAGAAGCTCAAAAAATGGCAGTTTTTATTATTGTCCTCATTACCGTGACTAATAATATTTTAAAACTACATTTTCTGTCTGGTGTTCATTATGACCCTTGGGGACATATCAATGACATGTCACATGGGCCTCACCATGAGTTAGGTATGGGAGTTCTCATATCAAACTGCTTTTGTTAATCAAATTTGCCAAATGCTGATTCCTGCAAAGTTCTTGACATGTGCAGCAGTCACAAATTCCAGCGTGGTAAGAAATTCTCCTGTGCCCAATTGATTACATTATGGTTTCCATCTCTTTGAATCATTAGGGCCTTGTTGTTAAAGGAAGTAGCAAAATAAAGGACTTTCTTTTTGTCTGTGTGTTGAATTAGAAATACCCTAGAGACTGTCAAAAGAGTGACATGGGAAAATACTTTAGAAAAGTTATTACAAGTCATGTGTGACTACAAGGTGGTGATGAGGAGTCCTTTGTCTGAGGCATTCAGAGCTGATGGAGGTGCATTACCTGGAAATACACCTCATGGGAAGACTTGCAGGTGTAAGTGGTTATTTAGGAATATCATTTCAGGATTTGTAAGTGTGATGGTTCATTTTATGTGTCAACTTGACTGGGCTAAGTGATGCCCAGATAGCTGGTAAAATAATACCAGATAGCTGGTATTATTCCTGGGTGTGTCTGTGGGAGTGTTTCCAGAAGAGATTTGCATTTGAATCTGTAGATTGAGTAAGGAAGATCTGCCCTACCCAATGTGGGTAGGCATCATCCAACCTGCTGAGGGCCCAGTAGAACAGAAAGGCAGAAGATGGGCAAATTCAGTGTCTCCTTCAACTGGGACATCTATCTTCTGCCCTCAGATATCAGAGATCCTGGTTCTTGGGCCTTTGGATGCTAGGACTTATATCTGTAGCCCCCAACTTGATTCTCAGGTCCTAGGACTAGAAATGAATTACAGCACTGGCTTTCCTGTTCTCCAGCTTGCAAATGGCAGATTGTGGGACTGCTCAGCCTCCATAATCACATAATCATATAATTCCTGTTATATACCTCCTTTTACATATCTCTGTATACCTAACTGGTTCTGTTTCTCTGGAGAATCCTAATACAGAAAGTCAAATGAAGAACATATAGACACCTTTAGTTTGTTTCTATCCCTTAGTGATTTTGTTCACTTCTACTTCCATTGGATAAGCATTCATCAATTCACTTCTTATGGGCCAAACATTATGCTAGGTACTAGAAATTCAGAGATGATTAAAACAGAATCCTTTTCTTGAGACTCACAATCAAATAGGGGAAAGGGCACAAGGAGCCATTATACAATAGTGCAAAGACAGATGCATGAAGGGCAGCTGGGTACCTCATTACATCTGGGAGGGCAGGTGAGGCTCTGAAGAAGTAACAGCAAGTTGAGTTGGGAAAGGTGAATAAGAATTTATCTGATCCAGAGTTCTAATGGGTCTCTAAGCATATTCAAGAGTGTGGTTTATGAAGTATGATTTGTTTAAAGAACAGTACCATTCTATATTCCTATAAGCACTTAAAAACATATTTTCACAGTGGCACAGATACATAGTCAGCTGTAGCTATATTTATTTTCTATGTTACAGATGAGAAAACCTGAGAAGGCATAGATAGGTAAATGTCATTTCTCCAAGGTCACCAACCAGTGAGTGGCACCTCTGGGACTGAAACCCAGCATTTTTTTCTGACTGTAAAACCCATGCTTGTGCAGGTCTATATTAGAATAGAACCAGCAGTGCTGGGTTTGGCCCAGCTCTGTCACCACTAATGAGCCCTTTGAACTAGGACAAATTGCCAAACTTCTGTAAGCTTTCGTTTTCTCATCTGCAGAATGGAGAGAGTCGGACTTGAGGCCCTCCCAACTCTGCAGCCTGTGATTTCTAGAAACAGAACAGGGAAGGGTGATGGGGATGACAGGAGAGACCAGAAGCTGCAGTCACTAAGACTTGCTTTGTGGCAAACCTGCTTTCCCAAAGGCTTTCCCCCACCCCCACTCCCACCCCAGGCTCTTCAGAGACCCAGTGAAACTGGATGTGTTTGGGTTCATCAGGAAACTCTGCCAAGGACCACCTGGCAGAAGAAAGCAAAAAGCCGCACTGCATGTATGGTTTCCCTGTCTGAGCAGTGGTGGACACAGTCTACGGTGGGAAGAATGTTTCTTTGAGGGGCGATTGACTGTGCGTTTAGGCAGTAAACATCTTCTGGGCACAGTGTGGCTGGGAAGATTTTGTATTGAGAGGGCAGTGAGGCATGAAACCTCAGACTGCTGTGGTACTTCCTGCTACCAAAGTGATGTCAGAGGCTTGCTGTTCAGAGCTCCCAGCTCTGGTCCCTTTTTCTCAAGCTGTGTTTGCATGATATGGAAGAGGAGCAGCAGGCATGGTAAAATCCAACTCCTCGAAGGGCGCACAGAGACTGGGCTAAAGGTTGGGGGACGGGAGTTAGGGGAGAATGCTTTAAATTTGGTCTTGAAGACCATTACTCACTTGTTTGCCTGTGATTGCTTATATGCCAAGTCAATTGAATAGGGGATGATTTTTGGTGATTTGATTTCAAGTGTGTCCTCCATGATGTCTAGCTAAAAAGGTTTTTGTTTTTTGTGGGTTTCTTTTTTTTTACTGATTGAGTATAAATTCTCTCTTTTTTTTCCTGGCCGATCTTCTTTGCTAGCTATACAGGTTTCAGTGTTTGTAGGAAGCAAAGGAAGCAGCAGTCTTTCTATCAATTAATAGCATCAAAAGTATTGGTAATCTTTGGGTGGTGCTATCCAAAGTGGGTCAAAAGATGTATTCTGAAAGTTTATGATATAAGAGAAAGTAATTTGGTGGTGATGATAAATGCCATTGTGTTGCTCTCTGCAGCAACCCTTCTCGTTCATTCATTCATTCATTCTTTCATGCATACATTCATGCATACATACATATACATAGAACCTCCCATCCTCTTCACACATTACACACATATGTGGGGTCTTCAAAAAGTTTATGGAAAGATTCATATTATCTTTTAATTCTACTTTTCCATGAACTTTTCTAAGTACCCTTGAGGCAGGGCAAAATACGGACACGTCCCAGGGAGGCTGCTCATATTTAGACTGAATCGGCCAGTGCTGATGCATTAGTGGAACAGGAGGGGCAGAAGACGGCCATTAGGATCTTTGACCCAGGACGGAAAAGGAGAAGTCCAGGGCGTGTGCGTTTCTCTCTGGTAGAGATGCCTGCACACTTCCATGATGCATACCTTTGCTTGGTGATGAAGCATTATTATGTCCTGTTTCTCTGTCCTTTTCTTCCTTTCCTTTTGCCGGTCCCATGAAAGATTTTTCTCTCATGGACTAGGAACCTGGATCTGCTGCCTGGTAGCAGCTCATGTTACATTTATGCAGTTGCTTTTCATGACCCTGATGTCTATCCCAGGCGTGTTCAGCATAGGGCTCTTATAGCGCAGGGGAGATTTTTGGCCTAGGTGGGTAAGAGAAGTATAAGGAAGGAAGAGCAAAAAAGATCTGATTCTTTTTTGTTTATATACGGAAACCACTGCCCTGTGCATAATCCCTCCTTCAGGGCACTGGATTATGAGTTGGCAAAGTGGGACAGAAGGAAATGGTAGTTAACAAATATTCTACAAATTGTAGAATAAAAGCTGATTTTCATTTAAGTTGGCCATTAGGTTGAAATCTCCTTGGCTAAAATCTCCTTGGTCAAAATCCTTTCTCTGGCAAGAATGATAGTCTTACATGCACTTTCTTTATTTTGCCAAGTAGATTAAGGCCTTTCAGATCTTTGATGGGGGTGTGGGAAGTCTTACAGTACTTGTTTTCTCTCAGTCCAGAAAAACTCTTTAACATGGATTACAGTAGCTTTTAGGTCATATTATTCATGCCAACTAGACTGCCCTTTATAAAACATATGTGGATGATATAAAATGCTGACAAAGTCTTATGGCATGATTGTATTTTATATAAGTATGTCATTTGATCAGGGCATAGGAAAAGTAATTTTTAGATAAAATCTCATAATCTTTCAAGATAGAGATGGCATCCAACAGCCTGATAGTTGGCTGATGAAGATTGTTGGACAGAATTAAGACTGTTGCATGAAAAGAATATTTTCATGTTCTTTTTTAAACACAGGATTATTACTTAGGTTTAGAAATACAGGTAACAGTTATTCACATTTTCCTTCATTGTTTCTGTTAGGCAGTGGAATATAATTTTGTCTTTAAGTTGGCTTCACTTCTGGACTTGAAACTTTGGGTAAAGACTAACACCCACTTAAGGAAATGAATCGTGTATCTTGGTTTCATGAAGAAGATGGTTGGACTTTAGAAAGAGGATGACTTCTGTTGACCACAATGGAGTTTGAAGTTGAGGTAGGATGAAGTCAGGGTGAAGTTTTGGCATAAAAGAAAAGACGAAGATGAAAAATTGATATCCACACACCTCAGATAGGTACCTGGCATATCATTAGCCTTTCTTGAAGTCATTGTATCACAGACTGAGCTTGCAGTGAATTTTGAAGTGCTGTCAGTCTCTTTTTCTTCTCATTTTACCATAAGGGAATCAATGATTTCAATTCGTTGAAAGCATTGACCCTGAACATTTAGCAGCGATTAAACAGACCTGTTTTTCTTTTCAAGATTGTTGGAAAATTCCAGAATTTTTTTTCTTTTGATGTTGATTCTAGATGCACTATGATTTTCTTTCTATTTTGTCCCACCGTTTTTATTTTATTTGATGCTGGATGTGTTTTCTGCTCAGGAAATAATATCCAGAGATGTCTTGGATATGGCATGAGATAACGGCTATGACCCCTCCAAGTTCTGGGTGCCCTCTTTTCAGTAAAAGTGCTTGTAAGTTACTAGATGGACTTAGATGTTGTGATATCCAGCCTATATGAGGGATCTTAAAAAGTCATTGGAAAAATTTGTATTATCTTTAATTCCATTTTTCCATGAACTCATTGACGTACCCTTGTCAGTGTCCTAGGTAGGTGGCCACACATCTTTGAATCCTTAGACCACAGTGTGCATCCTCCTTAACCAAAGCAGCCAATCCTGTTATGATGCCACTAGTTTCATATTGCATCATATTCACGCAATAACTTCTATCACATTGTTAAAAGAAACATATGAATAAATAACATGTGTGCTCTTTCTGAAGTTATTTTGATAGCTCCTTTGATAGCAGGTGGAATTTTTAAGTGATATCTTTGGTGCCTGGATCACCAGGGCTTTGCTTGGATTGTGGTGACATTTCTGGAAATATAACCAGCGAACCCTCCAGTGTTCTATAATTTATGTTCAATAACTTGAACTCCATGCTACCTGAAACCTTCTCCAAAGTATGTGCTGGGTCCCTCCTTTACTCTGAAAGATTTTCACAACACTTGGCAGTCACTAAAGAATGCTTCCTCCACTTTCCCCTTTATTTTAAATTGACTTGAACTTAAGTGTTCCTTCCTTATTTAATCAAGAAGCTGGATTTCTGTTTCCTACTAATGTAATCAGGGTAAGATGGTGATGTTGGCGAAACACCAGAACTGACTGGCAGGACATTGGGGAAAAACTGATTAGTCTATGGTTCCCTTACGAGATGGCCTAAAATTTCTTACTACAAGCAGAGGGGAGCAGTGTATGAACACAATGAACCCTGTGCTCTGGGGGAGGCTGCTTTCTGCCAAGCCCCTTACGTATGCCTCGCACATTCCCACTTCACCTTGAACCTTTATTCCAGATGCACAATAAAAGGACCAGAGTTCGAGTTCTGACTCTCTATTAATTATTAGCTGTTGAGCTTGGGGTAAATCCCTTAATTTCCTTGAATTTAATAATGACTACCCCAGAGAGCTGTTAAATGTGCCAAATGCCAAATAGGTGTGGGAATGCTTTGTAAACTCTGCAGGGTCATAAAAAGTTGAACCGTTGTTATTAACAGTATTTTCTGTAAAATTTTCCTGGCTCCTTTGGCTCTCAGGATTTCTCCGTTCTCATACTCACTATTGGTACAGCCCTTTGGCCCTTTCACATATTCATCTGTGATGCTGGTTGACCTTTCCCCTGGGTAGAAGAAAAATCTTTAGCAAGTTTGTAGTTTTCATATTTTTTTAATTTATTTTGTGCTATTTAAGAAAAAAAAGTCACCTTTGATAAAAAGATATGCATAACATACATAAATTTTGAAGCATAAGTCTGTGTTTTATTCAACATTTATTGAGTACCTGAGGATACCCAGACTTATAAATAAGACAGCCTATGCCATGGTACAACTCTCTGTCCGAGTTCAGGGGCAGAGGGAAAGGTTCATATTGAATGAACAAGTAAAGGGGGAGAGAGGATCTTCTATTCAGTGAAATTCAGGCTATGTTCTGAAAGTGTTCACTATTTTAAATTTATTTATTTATTTATTTTCTTTTTCTGAATTCCTCTACTCTTTTTCCTAAAATGTAAGTTCAATGAGTCATTAAGCTATCCCTTCAATAAATATTTTTTGAACACCTACTGTGTTGCTAGGTACCCAATAGGACATCAGCTTCAGGGAGGCAGAGATCATTGTCTCTTTTGTTCACTGATATATCCCTAAAATAGTGTCTGCCATATAGATGTACTTAATACATATTTGTCAAATGAGCTGTCACATTGTATTAGTCAAGATAATGCCAGCTGTCATAACTGATTATCCTTGAAAACTCAGTAGCTTAATAGAATAAAAGTGCATTTCTTGTTCATGTGAAGTCTAATTTGCAGTGGATTGGGAGACTCTGTTCCACACAGTCATTCAGGGACCCAGCCTGATGGAGGTTCTGCCATCTTCATGCTGTGGCTTCTAATGGTCACCTTAACTTACCCTCAATCTCCAGCCAGGAGACAGGGGAGAAGGAGGGTGTGGAGGGTGACCTGGAGGACATTTTTGGCCAGAGCTCATTCTGTTACCTGACCACATTTAGACCACGGGAGGGGTTGGGGAAGGAAATTTAGGTCCTTGCAGACTACCTCCCAGTAATAACTCTGCATCTGGGAAGGAAGGTGTGCACCAATCTTTGGATAGCTAGCCATCTGCACCTTACAGACAAAATGCCATTTGTTTTCTGTTCATGTATGGGTCTCTCCATAACTTGTGACCCCCGTAGTTCCCAGCATAGTACATAAGTTCCATAAATGTTTGCTGAATGGAATTAAGAAATAGTCTTTCTTCTGGGTACCTGGCACCATAATAGATGCTTAAAAGTTTTTGATGAAGGAATAAAAAAAGGAAAGAATAAAAGGAAGAAGAAGAAACCAATTGCTGCAATGAAGACATGCCAAGTATGGTACCAGGTTCCAACATGGTAAGTATTCAATAAACACTGAGTGAACAAAAGTAAATGAAAGAGGGAAAAGGAAAGATAGAAGACAAAGAAGAAGGGGGAAAAGGAAGGAAGGGAAAAAATAGAGAAAAGAAAAAGGGAAAGAAGAAAGTGGGAAGGAGACAGGAAAGGAGAAAGAAAGGGGGACAGAATGAGAGTGGGAGAAGAAGAGAGATAGAAAAAGGGAGAGGGGGAAGAGAAGGACAGGAGAGAGGGAGGCAGGATGGAGAGAGAAAGAGAGCCCGGGAGCACAGAGGTCCTTGAGAGCGAGGTTCTGTGGTGCCACTCACTAAAGGGGAAGACTTCCCAGAGAGATCTTGCTCTTTGGCTTCCGCTGTTCCTCGACCCTCTGCCCAACTACTGTGACTTTGTGATCCGCCCACCCCGACAGAGGACAAAAATGTCTCCCTGTCATCTGATGGGAAAATGAAGTTAATAAGTCTCCCAGAAAGTTTGTGCTTCTCCACGGAAACATGAGGTACCCCTGCCACCCACCGAGAACACAGGGGCAAAGTTCTCAGTCACACATGGCAGGCTCCTAGGAGCACACAGTTCCTCAGGCCAGCTTTCATGCAGCCCAGACACAGTGGTTGGGATCTGGGGTGTGACCAGGTGGCTTCAGAGGGCCCCAGAATACTGTTTACTTTGTCTTTCTCATCAGTCTCTTTCACTCCTGACCCATTGAGCCTCTCCACATCATCTACCTTCAGAAGTTTTTTGGTGATTTGACTGACTATAGCTGCATACACAGGTGTGGGTATGCAGTGCTTGCATGCCTGCCAGAATCCACCAACTGCAAACCCAGCCAGCACCTTGCTAGCTGTAGCCTTGTCATATGCACAGTGGAATCTTTCACCTTTCGTTTCCTTTTATGCCTTTATACCTAAATTTGCGTATTTATAGAGTGCGATATATTTTACCAAGTGCTTTCACACCAAGTTTTGCAGTAGTTCTGTGAAGATACTGATAGATAACTGAGGCTCAGAAAGGTTTTGTGTGTTGTTCATGGTGCCTGACATCAGTTTGAATTATAATGGCCTTAAATCCAAGCCTCTTTTCAATGATGCTACAACCCTGCTGTCAAAGATATACCTGTGAACTCAAAATAGCACTCAGGGATAGGGGTTACATTGGCAACAGGAAACCATTGGCAGCATTTCCATGACCAAAGTCTAACAGTGAATTTAACACCAGAAGAGGAAAGGACGTGTTCTTGGCTGTCTTTATAGACACTTTCTTCTGCTTGCTTGGATTTTACAAGTTCATCTAATTTCTATGTGGGATTGGACAAAGCAGTTTTAGTACTGCTATGAAATTGCCAAAACCATAAACTGTCAATCTTGGTTTTAAATATCCAACCAGGTGAAAGGGTGAGAGGAGCTTCTCAATGTTAGGTAAGAGACAATCACTTAAATATCAGAATAGACACCGTATGGTAGTTTTTTTTCTTCCCCCCCCTTTTTTTTTTTTAAAGATAGGTGATAGGTGTTATTCCTTCCCTCTAGATTCCAGTGACCATCTGTCACCACATACTTCAGGGATGGGAGAAGTATCCAGGGATTTGGGATTTAGTGAGACTGGAGTTGCTGAAATTAACATAGTAAAACAAGTCTGTTTACTCTTTATACTAATTTTCTTGCTTACCACTGACTCTGATTTGGTTTGAAGAAAGATATTACTAAGAGACCATTCTTACCATGATAGAAAGAAAAAGTTAACTTTAGCACGTGACTTAATTTTCTTTGGCTTGGCATCTGGTAACCATGTATCAGAGGGTGAGGTGCACGGGGTGTCTTACAGATCAGGCTATATCAACTGCATCCCACAGATTAGGAACTGAGGCCTATGTTATTACTACTACTACTAATTATTGTGTTTTTATGATAAAACTTATATAGAAAACTATAGAGGAAAAGATAAAAATGATCTATAAATTCTACATCTAAGAGGAAACCACGGTTAATATTTTTATTTTCTACCCGTTTTCTATTCATATTAATTTGACATCTTACTGTGTATGCCTGTTTTGAAATGTAATTTCTAAAAACTTAAATATATCATGAATATTTCCTCATGTTGTTGTTTCTTTCTTTATTAATCCAACAAATAATGATAACAGCTAACACTTACCATGGCTCTTTCTGTGTGCCAGGCACTCCTTTATACACATTACAAACAGTAACACTTCCTCACAATGACCCTATGAGGTAGTGGTATTACTAATACCCCCATTTTAAAGATGAGGACACTGAGGCCCAGTGGTTACATAATCTGCAGGGTCATACAGATAGGAAGTACTGAGGCCGGATTGGGCTCCCATGCTATATGACTTCTCTGTCCCCCAGAACCTAGCCTGGCCCGCAGGAGGCTAGCAGCCCTGCGTGCTGAATGAGTGTTGCTGTTTTGAAGACTGACCTGATGAATGAGAACAAGGCCCTCCTAGTTTGGGGAATGGTGATGATTCATACTTGATGTGTGGATTATTAACTTCAGGTTCTATGGCCAACAGAGCTCTGTGCCAGCAAGGATTCTGGACCAGGAGCTGATGGCCTACAGGTCTACAGAAGTTGTAACACAAGAAGCTTTACATTTGGCCTTGGGTGTTGTTGGCTGGCTCCCCTTTACCCCAGTTTACAATCGTTTACTAAGTCAGTGTTCTGTGTCAGTAGCTGTAATGGTGTATGTACTACCAGTGTGTTTAAGGGCCCAGAGCACCATTCATTGATGTGTTTTAGGATTTCTACCAAATGGACTCAGGAAAAATTAATCCCACTTATCAGACTCCAATAATGTCTTTAAATATTTCCATGAGAAGATTTTGTCCTAAAGCAATGAATAAAATTTGATTCCAAATGAATATTTTTAAATTCCAAAAAAGCCCCATAATATACATGTTTCTGATTTTACAGTAAAATCTCTTTTTTTTTCTGAGTACAAAATTATGCTTTATAATTATGTATTTTGTGCCTCTGAAGTCCGGCATAATTTATTCTGTAAGGATTACACACGCTTCTTTCCATCATTTATTAATGACGCACAGCTCCCTTGAGAGGGATGGAGTTCATGCGGGTAGGTGTATATACCAGATAGGCCTAACCTCAGGCAGCTAACCACCTAGTCAAGAAGACAGATAAAGACACAAAGAATCACAACACAGTGTTCTAAATGCTGCAATAAAGTACAGTGGAGGAAGGCTAAGTATAGAGGTAGGAATAAGAAAAGATCTTTTTATGATGTGATGTTATTGAAACATCCAATCCATGATATATGCAAATTATATTTTCAAGGGTTGGACTTCAAGGCTTTTCTAAATATGTTCAGTCTGAGTCTGTGGGTGTAGCAAAAGTACTTATCCTCCGCTTTAAAAAAGTATTCTATTAATATTTAAAAGGAAAAGAAGGAAGAATTGTCATATGCTAAGTTTTAAATGTAATTCAGAAAGTTTCATATGAATTAATGGAATCAACAGTAACTAGAGAAAATTCCCAATCCCAGTGTCCCAGTTTTTTTTTTTTTTTTTTTCTTTTTTTGTGTCCGGCAACGGATCGCAACCCTCAGTGTCGCGCCCGTACCGGACCGGACCGGCAACGGGATCGCAACCCTCGGTGAGCGGGAACTGGTCTGTATGTGGGATCCGAACCCTTGGCGGGAGCGCCACCGCGCTCTCAAGCGGCGCATTGTAGCAGTGCGCCACCAGGCCAGCCCAAAAATAGGTGGTTTTTAAAAAAATAAATAGGAGGGCTATATCGATGCAGTGCTGGATATGTAACAGGAGCTTAGGGATTACCTATCCAGTAAATGGCACATGTGGTTGAAAGTATGGTGAAGTGGGAGTTAAGAGGTCTGGATTCTAAATCCAGCTCTTTCACTAGCCTCAGCTGTATCACAATCTGCATTCAGCTGTGAGTTACAGAGACCTCAAAATATTGGCTTAAAATTCATTATTTAATTTTCTCATGCAATGAAAAGTTGAGATCCCAAATGCCTTTTCTCTTTTCCCTTTATCATCCTTAGCATGTGCTTGTCATCTTGTGGTCAGAAAGTGGCTGATTTATCTTCTGTCTCACATTCATGTTCTTGACAGGAGGAAGGGGACAGGCAAAAGTGTAGGCACCAGCTGAACAGCCCCCCTTAAAAAGCTTGCTCAGAAATTGCACCTAGTTACTTCCAAGTTCATCTCATTGGCAAAAACCATGTCACGTGACCTCTCGCAGCTGCAAGGGAGGCTGGAAGAGGTTTTTCACCCGAGCACATTGCTGCTCCCAATTTAATTATGGTTCTATTAAGAAAGGGGAAAAGGAAGACTGGATATTGGGTAGGAATCTAACAATCTCTGTCGTATCAGCTATGAAATAAATCAGCGGTTAGCTAACTTTTCTTGAATAAACCCTCCTTGCCTTTTCTACATTAAATCTTCATAGAATCAGATCCAGGCAAAAGCATATTTTCTTTAGTTGAAGCCAGGATGATGGTGCCATGATTATTTCTCCCTTCCTACCCCTTCTAGATGATGTCATTTGAAATGTCATTGGGTTCACTTGTTTCGTTTGTATTCCATTTTAGGTTTATTTTTGCCCATCCTCACTGACTGTATTTATTTACTTATTCACGTATCTACGTGTGAAACATAAATATGGTTTTAAAAGCCAGAACTATACAGAAAGAAATACTAAAAGACATGTCACTGTCATCACCCTTCTATCCCATTCCCACCCTCCCATCGTTTCCACCTCATTTCCACTCACCCCCCCCACCCCCCCAGCCAATCAATCTCATTAGTTTCTGGTTTCACCTTCCTGTGTTCCTTTTTGCACAAATGTGCAGGTTTATGCATTTTTTTTCATTTCCTCTTTTTTCTTACACAAAAGGTAGCATACTGTGGATACACATTTGCACTTGATGGTCTGTGTAGACAGTGATAAGATATGAAATCATGGGGAGGCTAGGGAGGACAAATGCACAGTGAGAGAGGGAAGAGACCACCTCTTCTTGGGGAAGAGGAGGAGGCTGCATTTGAGCAGGGTCTTAAAATAGGCAAAGGAAGGGAGGGATTTTTCTAGACATCAGTAGAGGAGAGGAGACTAGCCAGTGACTGGTTGAAAGGCAGGGAAGGGGACCAGGTCAGGGACATGAGTTCAGGGGAGTCCCACAGTGGAGACCATGAATGCCCAGCTGAAGAATGTGAGTCTTTGGGGAGCAGAGTGACAAGATCAAGATTATACAGGAAGAAAAACCTGAGCGTCGTGTGCTTTTCCTGATTTATGGGGTTCATAGAGAATTCAGAGGTCATCTAGTGATTCGTTTTAAACTGACACCATGTGCCCTTGCTATAGAGGAGGAAACCGAAGCCCTTCCTCAAGGTCTCACAGCCGGCGGTGGCAGAGTTGGAAAGAGCTTTGCCCTCGACTCAGTCTGATGCTCTTTTCTTCAGGATTTCCTCAGGATCTAAGAGTTCAAGAGAATGTGAGGTGGCCCTGTGCTCCTGAGACCTGGCAGTTGTTTCCTTTGCCAGCTTGTCTTTGGACCTTTCCATTCATGTAATACCGAATCCCCAAATTCAACCAGACTCACAGCACCTTTAAACCAGCCTGTTTTGGGTTGAATTGTGTCCCTCCCTCCTTCCCCCAACATTCATATGTTGAAGCCCTAACCTCAGTATCTAAGAAAGTGACTATATTTGGAGATAGAGCCTTTAAGGAAAAAATTAAGTTATAATGAGGTCATTAGGGAGGGTTCGCATTCAATACAACTGGTGTCTTTATAAGAGGAGGAAATTAGGACATTCAGGACAGAGGAAGAAGCACGTGAAGACACAGGGAGAAGACGTCCATTTACAGGCCAGGGACGGAGACCTCAGAAAAAACCTACCTGGCCGACATCTTGATCTCAGACTTCTAGCTCCCAGAATTGTGAAAAAGTAAATTTTCATTGTTTAAGCCATCCAGTTGATGATACTTTGTTCTCGCAGCCCTAGCAAATTAATATATAGCCTTAACCTGTTCTGTGGGGCTCCTGGGGGGACCTCACACCCAGCCTGGCATCATATCTCCTGGTTGTTGTAGCTCCGCATCCTTCCGGTTGCTAAGAGCCTTTCCTGGGCCCTGTCTTATGTCACCCACTCAGCCATGTTGCTTCTGAGGCAAGAGAATAGCGGAGGGTAGTTTGTCCTAGTGCAGAGAACAGAGGTGATCAGGAGTCTCATGGAGCCATTCACTGGCGGGGCAAACCACTTAACCTTCTGGGTCCAACGCTGCAGTTGAACTGGGAATCTTTAAAGCCAATTCCAACTCCTAGATTCTATAAGTAATGTGGAAAGAAACCATTTGTTGGTTTTAAATGCATACTCAGGGATTTCAAGTTTTGTTTTGTTTTTTCAAGCATGCTTTTTAATTTTTAAAATTGTTCCAATGCTCTGACTCACCGGAGACCTTAATTCTCCCAGGATGTTAGCAAGTTTTAAAAACTGGGTGGTGGGATTATGAGTTGTTTTAATTTTTTTCTTTATGTCTTAAGTTCCTCTGTATGTGGAGAGAACTAATCAATTTTCTAATGCAAATGGTAATGAAGCAAGGGGTTACAAGTTTATATCAATTTACATATAGTGTATAGATTTAAAAATAATAAAATGTGAAAATACTAGTCAAGTTGAGGATGGAAAGAGCTGTTACAAGATTATCTATTTATGATTTGTTATCTGGGTCATGGCAAAACACATGCGATTTTAGACTTGCACGGTCATGCAAGTTCTCATCCTGTTGATGTTCTGGCTCGGCCTTGGGAACGAGAGGGAATAAATAAGAGTGTAATTCAAAATTACAACTGGATTCAGAAATTATAGACATAGCCAAATAGTCTCATAAGAAAAATGAGAAAATTTTGCTGTAATTTACAGTTTAATTCCTCAAGTAACAAGAATAGCAAGTTGTTTAACTTGCTAGTAATAATAATGAGATAATGCACTTGAGATTACTGGTACTCTGTAGATCAGAGAATATTATAATTATTAACTATTCTTAGCCAAATGTAATCAAACCTTCCCGTTTAGAATGCCCTTTGATGGGCCGGCCTGGTGGCGCACTGCTACAGTGTGCCACTTGGAAGTGCGGTGGCGCTCCCGTCGAGGGTTCGGATCCCACATACAGACCGGCCGCTCACTGGCTGAGCGAGGTGCGGGTGCAACACTGAGGGTTGCGATCCGTAGCCGGTCACGAAAAAAGACAAAAAGGAAAAAAAAAAAAAAGAATGCCCTTTGATAATCTGTATTCTTGTTGTCATTTCCTATTGACATTTTACAAGCACAGGTGAAATACAACACCCTCATAATACGGGGTAGAACAGATCTTGGCGAATGGTATTACTTCAGGCCTTTTTCTAGGGCACTAACCAGCCCAAACTGGTGATGGAAAACCATCCACTCTGTGAACACTTCAGAATCCACTGCCTGTTCCTACATGCCCTCAGCTGCATAGATAACCCGAGACCTGCACTTTGGTATTGATTACAGGAGTGATCACTCCTCCTGTGTCCTCTTTTGTAGAAAGCAAGGATCATTTTGGAAACATCTGGTTTCGCCTCAGAAGCTCACGTGCTATCAAGATTTGTGTGTGTGTGTTTTGTAAAAGACATTTTATGTATGCCTTGCAGTGACCTTTCTAAGAATCTCACACAGCTTGTGCCTATTCAGGTCTTTTCCATGGATTTTTCTTAAATGCAAATCCATCTGTGTCAGTTCCCTTAACCCCTCCTGGGCCTGCTCGAGGTTAAGCATTGCAGTCAGCTCTTTAGTAAGTGTCCAGAGGGTGATTACCCAGACACACCTGGGTGGAGTTTAACTCCTTTCACCCCCACCCTCTTTGCCAGAGTCACCAGGGAGATTCAGATGTGCAAGAGAGGCACAGTCAGTGAAATCACTCCCCTGTCCTAACATAAATTGATGTTGTCAAACAATGCTTTTACAGAACATATGTGCTTTGGTTTTATTTTAAGGTTCTGAATAACATTCTCCATTTATTCACCGCTGGGGCATATGCACAAAGCAGAAAACTCTCTTGGTTACACATGAAATTTTTTTTCTTTGTCAAAAGAAAAGCCACAAATTTTCCCAAATCAAAACCAAAGTGATTATTGCAGTGTTACTTTATCCAGAGCCACAGGCAGGAGAGAAAAGTTGTGAACACTGAATTCAGGGAAGACCAGGAGGAGAACAAAATAACTGCCCCAGAAATGAGTGTTCACCTGTTGTTCATTGGCTGGATTTTGGGAGGAAAATAGAAAGTAAGAGTTGTTTAAAAAGCAAAATATTAAACTGCTCATATTTTGAACAGCTGTCTTTATAACTCTCACCCTCAGATACTCTAGGTCTCATTTATGATGGAAACAAGATAGTATCTCAGAGGCAAGCACATTCTAGGATGAGGGTGGCTATTACCTTGCCCAGGAGCACGTTGAACGGGGACCGGGTGTTGTCTCCGGAGGTGGAGTGTAACAGGTAAGGAACGTGGATGTTGGTGGCAGACATTAACTCTGTTGTGCAACCTCAGGCAAGTTGCTTAAGCTTTCTGAGCCTCATTTTCCTTCTCTGTAAGGGAGCCCTTGATACCCACCTCATAGGGTGGTTTTAAAGATGAAATGACGCCACAATGTCAAGTGTTTAGTGCAGGTCAGGCACATTACCCTAAGTGGTAGCTGTCGCATTATTATAAAGGACAGCTTTGTCACAAACCAGACATGTGACTGAATGAGTCATGCTGTGTGAGTGGCTGGGCTTTGGTTTTCTCAAGTATAATATGTGAAATTTTGAGTCGTAGTCCATTCTAGTTCTAAACTTCACTGAGTCTTTGAATCTGCTCTTAAACCTTGGTTTACTCTAAGAGTATTTTCAGTGCCTAGCTTTAGGCAGAGTTGCCAAAGTTCAGATTAAGTTCTTGCCAGGAGGTTACTAGAACTTGAAACACTCTCACTCATTGATTTCAATGTAATTAATCATTTGAAAGGTGAATAGATGTGTTCCAGTACTGGACAGTGACTCATCATAGGGCAGGTGACTAGCAAGTCTTAAGTCTCAGGCCGTTCTCTTTGTGGTGGTAGCAAGGCAACAAAAAGAAACCTGTTTTATTGCCCCTCAGTCTTATTCAGAAATCTAAAAAATCCTCCCATATCCAAAATCTGTATTCTGCTGCATCTCAGACTGTTCTGATCTTCCTTACTCCTTTACGATAATATTATTTAGTGCATAGGTCACACATGGTTGCTTCCAGAATACTGTCATTTATGTTACCAAACTTGCTCTTCAGAACAATTCCACGGCACAGGTCTGTTATCACCCCCAATTTATAGAATTTATATAAGCACTGGATTTGCCAAGATCCCATACCTAAGAGCTGTCGCATATGGGGTTTGTACTCAAGTCTTTCTCTGCAAAAACACATGTTTCTCGACTGGATTAAGCTCCCTATAAGGTGCTAGAGCATTTTGTTTATAAATGAGGAGAGGCAAGGCAAAGAATGAGCCCTCAGTTGGAAACAGGATACAGAAATGCTGATTCCGGGCCGGCCTGGTGGCGCACTGCTATAGTGCGCCGCTTGGGAGCGTGGCAGCGCTCCCGCCGAGGGTTCGGATCCCACATACAGACCGGTTCCCGCGCACTGGCTGAGCGAGGTGCAGGCGCAGCACCGAGGGTTGCGATCCCGCTGCCGGTCCCGGTCCGGTATGGCCGCGACCCTGAGGGTTGCGATCCGTTGCCGGACACGAAAAAAGACAAAAAGGAAAAAAAAAAAAAAAGAAAAAGAAATGCTGATTCCGGGCCGGCCTGGGGGCGCACTGCTATAGTGCGCGGCTTGGGGGCGTGGCAGCGCTCCCGCCGAGGGTTCGGATCCCACATACAGACCGGTTCCCGCGCACTGGCTGAGCGAGGTGCAGGCGCAGCACCGAGGGTTGCGATCCCGCTGCCGGTCCCGGTCCGGTATGGCCGCGACCCTGAGGGTTGCGATCCGTTGCCGGACACGAAAAAAGACAAAAAGGAAAAAAAAAAAAAAAAAGAAAAAGAAATGCTGATTCCTCATGACCCACAAGCTCAGATCTGACTCCCAATGCCTTTTCTTATGAGGACCTATTTTTTTTTTAAACAGAAGTTTATTATATAGGTAGAATATAAATGTGAAAAAAAGAAGATACTAAAAAATGTTCCTACTCTCGTGATAACCAGTATAAACATCTTAACGTCATAACTTTCCAGGCCTTTTTCTCCTGTTTTTGTACTTATGTGTATATGAATGTATATTCAACAAAATGTCCTTAATTTCTACATACTCTTTAAGAACTCATTTTTAGTAACAAAAAATGTTATGGATTGCCCGCAGATAGTTGTAGAGAACTCAGATTATGCATCTCCCCAGGGAGGCGCACCCTGCCTTCCTCTCCTGCCCTTGGCCACTTGCTCAGTAGAAAACTGCCTCTTGTTACTGCCACCACGTAGCACCTCCTCTCCAGGGCAGCTCTGCCTGCATAGCTCCCGATGCAGTGGAGCCTGGCAATGCCAGCACCCAGGCTGACCCAACCCCTGCCATAGAAGCCTGGCTTCTCCTGCCATGCCAGACTGAGATGAAGACTGTGCCAGCGGGTGGGAACAGGCTTCTCCAGGGGCTGGCTGCTTCAACCCAGAAGTGCAGGGAATTAAAGCCCACAGCAAGCCTGGGCCCAGGGGAGCTAGGAGAGGGAGAGACTGTTCTGAGCCACGATGGGTCCCACACAGTGTGCCCAGGTGAGCCAACAACCAGCAGTTTCTTGTGAAGTTGTGACAGCTTGTTAACTAATGCAGCACCCTTTCCTACCTTTCCTACCCTGGGATTGTACCCTCCTCCCCACTGTAAAGCTTGAGAACATATACTTTTCCTCAAGTTTGTTCGTTCTTTCTTTCTTTTTTTCAGCCTAGGAAACTGAGCTGAGCTGATGGTCATTACATTGATAGTATCTCTCTGTTCAGTAAGTTCATGTGAAAAAAAAATCCTCAAAATTTAGTATCTTTTAGTGAGTGTAGATTTTATTAATTGAACAGCATCTGAATGCACTTGAAGAAAAGTAGTGTACTGATGATGTCTTCAGATACCACTTGGTGATAGATGGATTAAAGGACCTCTTATAGCTACTCTGTGGCTCTCCCTACCCCCTTGTCCCCAAGAAGGTCTAAAAGCCACAGCTGGGTTGTTTAGATGAGACACAGGTCATCAAAGCTATTTTACCCTCAACTTGACCTTCTTGCTGCGGTTAAAGACTCTCAGACATAAACCTCAGTCCGTCAGCCTCTTCCTCCTGCTGCCTTTCAAGTGCGTGAAGTTTTGAAGTCTGCACACATTTTCTCAGGGCAAGGCATTGTACACATCTGGGTCAGCTTTATTCCAGTTTTCTTTAAAGTCAATCAGTGTGAGTAACTGCTCCGTGAAACCATAGTGAAAATGGAATAAATATGTAGGAAATGCTAGAAAGTGATCTGCAGTTGTTTGTTCTCAGGCTCACCTCCTGGGCTTATTTAAAGCATTCAAATAGATGGAACAATTTTTCAGAGTTGTTTGGCATGCTGCAAAATACACACACACACATACATACATATATATTTATTTATATAGGGCCTGTTCTCGAATGTGAAGGAGATTTCATACTGTGCTTCTTGGTTTGAAAGTGTGGTGGGAGAGAAAGGAACTGGGGAAAACTAGTCTCAAGGGACAGGGCTCCCATGTGCTGATTAAAGTTCTCTTAATAAGACACTTTATTATATAATTCAGTGCACTTGATCTACTAAGCAGTGTTCACTAGGCTCCTTTTTTTTTCTTGAGGACAGGGGTACTGTCTTGTACATCTTTGCATTCTCTAACAGTGCTGCATGTAACAGGTGGGTACTGCCTACACTCGTTGAATGATGAGGTGGCTGGTGACCTTTTCCGCTGGATGCGAAAATAATGGTGAGTTGCACAAGATGCTCGTGTTACAAAGAGCGAATGCTGGAAAGACAATTTATACATGAACAATTAGTGAACAAGATGATGTAAGTACTTGTTTGCACACAGTACTGTTTTCAGACAGAGCTCACTGGCTGTATTTGCAGAAAGGGCTCACTGGTTGGTTCATGCAGAAACTGAGAAGAGAAATACATGAAGGCAGAAATGGCACTGTGTCAGGGTCTCACAGGGGTGGGGAGATGAGACTTATACACTGAGAATTCTGAGTTCCAGTCTTTGCTTCTTGAAATCTGATCTAGCCTTTGTGGCCGGTTCCCTCCATGAAGGCTTTCCTGATCCCTAAACCAGTTAACTAACGTCCTGTGACCCCATGGCCCTGTGTTGGGACCTTTCTCCTGGCTCTGCTCCTGGGTGGCCATTGGTGTTCTTGCCTGATGCCTTCCACTAGATTACTGAGTAGGTCTGCGAGGGCTGGCCTCCTTCTGACGGGAGACCCCAGAGTGCCCAGCCTAGTGCCTTCCGCTCAGGCCACCGCATGCATGCTTGGAGAATTAGACTTACAACCCAGAGTTCTGAACGAGAAGGACATTCATCAGTTTTTCCAGCATAATGGCATAGTGGGTTGAATAGTGGCTCCCCCAGAGATATGTCCACATCCCTTCTCACCAGCCCTGGGCTGTATGCTTCTGGATTTTGTGTCCAAGGGAAATAAATGACTTTTGTGTACATCATTGTTATTCTCTATATCTTGGGGACTGCAGGGAGATTATTTGCTCATTACATGGACTGGGGCCTTCACATGTCAGAGGGAAATCAAATGAAAGACACTTCAAACCTCTCCCTTCTATGATGTTGTACAACTTGTGGCCTCAATTTTTTAACTGAGAAGCTTGTAGCATAATGTGGAGTTAAAGAGACCTGGCTTTGAACCTTGGCTGTATTACTCACTCTTGTGGTGTGACCTAATCTCCCTGTGCCTCAGTTTTCTCATCTGTAAAATGGAGATAACAGTAACTGCCTCTTAGATTTGTTCTGGACATTAGAAGGATACCATGCCTATTAGTAGATACTGTTAGTTGTAGTATTGTATCATTATTTTATTCGGACGACTAAAATCACTAAATCTCCTGTTCCAGGAAAAGGAAGAAACAAAAAATTGAATGAATAATAAGTTTAAGCCATAAAGCATTAAAAGGAACACTTTGACCTGTACAAGGGATATGCTGAGGGGACTGGGGAAGTCATTGTTGTTCAAGTTGTAGGAATCAGGCAAACATTTCTTGAGCCCCTATTATATGCCATGTGTGTATGGGTGCTGTGGGGGTATACAGAGGTGAATTAAGACATGGTCCAGATCTCTCCCCTCAGGAGTTCACAGTCTAGTGAGGAAAATAAAGATTATTATAATACAAGGAGAAAACTGTTCTAAATGCAGCATTCACAAAGTGCTGTGGGAGCACAGCGGGAAATTAGAGAAAGACACTGAAAGACACTTTTCCATTTAGTTTGGGTTTTGAAGGATGAGTAGGAGTTCTCCAAGAGGGGTGAACAGTCTAGGAAGGACAGATAACATGTGAAAAAGCAAACATGCAAAAGCAGAATGGCATAATGTTGCTTGTGACTGGCATATTGCATTTCAGGTTGGAGGGGAGAAGGGGTCTTAAAAGGACATGAACCTGTAGATATATCCTTGATGATACTGGGCTAGGAAGCTGGGTGGCCTCATTGTAGTTTGGAGGAGGCTGTGGACCTTTTTTAAGGAAAAGAAGGGTGTGGGCAGTTCTCTGACGCTGTGGTCTCTTCTCCCCGTTCTTCTGAGTTGGACTGCTGCCACTAAAGGGCAGAGGAGGAGAAATCTGCTGGCAGCCATGGGGAGACACAGATATCCTTTATCTTGGTTGGGATTAACAAAACAAATTAACCCTGGGTGTGAGGAGAAGCGCTTCAGATAAGAAATGGACAAACTCTGCTGGGGTTTCTGATAGTGACATCACATCTTTCCTATTTTTATTTAACTGGGCCATTTATTTTTATTTGTTCCCCTCTCTTTAAAAAGTTGAATTTCTAGTAAAAGAAAAAAAAAAGGCTTCTTGTTCAGGAATGTGTGTGGTTTTACTTCTGGTAAGAAGTAAAGGAAATTTAGCTTCTGGATTTTTCTATGCTTGATAAAATAGTATGTCAATGTAGGTTACAAAACTATCTCCAACATGATCTCAAATTTGTAAAAGAAAAATGATATGCATATATAATATAAGTTGCTCTTTGGATTACAAGATTTTCTCCTATATTTCTCATGTTTCTTTTCCCCCCAGGGAGCAAATAAATCTTAAATATCTTTAACAAAAGTTCCCAGTGTAATCTCTGTACTCAACCTCAGAAACAAAAACAAATTTCTTGGGAGATGGAGGGATAGAATTAGCGGAAGGCTATATGGGTTTTGGAAAGAATTTGGCTTCTCTGTTGTTGGTACCTTTCAGTGCTGGGTGAAGATTCCAAAGGCTCTTTCATTATTCATTCAACAGGGATTTATTGAGCAACTACTCAGCAACCAGCTGCATCTTTCTAGGCAGGCTTATTTTGGAGTGAAAGTCAATCCCTGGCCCATTCCTCCACCTCCCCCTGAGATTTTCTTAGCTGGGCTCAGTGTGGCCACAACACCCTGTGATTCTGTCATCGCCTCTCGCTGCGAGGCTGCTCCAGAGCCCTCCATAAACAGACCGTCCTGGCTGTTTGGATAAGAGTGGGGGAAAGATAATAATAAACTCAGGGGGACGGCGTGACCAAGGTGGCTCACACTGAGGACTTTTAATGGCTTTCCACACACGGTGAGCACTTTATTGTTTGCAGTTCAAAACACTGTCCTCCCAGCCCTGTAAATGCCAGGTGCTCCTGGGGGCCTTCCCTCTCAGTGCAGCCTCAAGTTCAAGGGAAGGCTCTGGTTGTTTCATGTGAAAACAGAAAGACCAGAAGCCCCTGTGCCTGTGTCAGGAACTGCAGGTTAGGTGTGCAAAAGCAATGGCTAAGTTTTAGAAGTTGTGTTAGTGTTCTAAAAATCGGTATTTTGAAAATAAAATATTTTTTTCAAAAAAAACCTTTAAGATTAAAAAAAAATTATTAGACTTCATAGCTCTCATTTTCTCCTTTTCAGTGCTAGTTGAATAACAGGAACCCTGCAATGAACTCGAATATTCGGGAAGGTGAAGCACCCAGGAAAATCTATTATTAAAAACAGGATTTTTAGTACCATTTGCAACAACATGGATGGACTTAGAGAAAATTATATTAAGTGAAACAAGTCAGGCACAGAAAGAGAAATACCACATGTTCCCACTTATTTGTGGGAGCTACAAATAAATAAATATACAAATAAACAAATAAAGGGTGGGAAGAAGACACAACAATCACAACAATTCCTTGAACTCGTTAAGACAAGTGAACAGATATGATGTGGGGGGAGGGGGAGGGGGATGAGAGGGAGAGGGGAAGAGGAACAGGTAAAAGGACATGAAAATCAACTACAATGTATATTGCAAAGTTAAAATAAAAAAAAAACAGGCTTTTTAGTTGTGACAAGTTATATGTGAAATTTCAGGTACAGGGCTGTGATAATTTCAAGAATGTTCAAGTGTGGCCGAACCTAGGAGGGTGGCGGGATGGGGAAGCCTGTCCCTCCTGCTTTATTGCATGGCTTTGCTTCCTGGGGGAGAGGGCAGGCGTGAGACAGAAAGTAGGATGCTCCGGGTGCTGCTGAGTTCAGGCTGTGCATCGCCAGGATCTCAGCTCTTGCCAGGGTCAGAAGACTTCTTGGTGGGGTGGGGTGGGGGGGCAGTGAGAGAGAGATGTTAGGGAAAGTGGAAACCTGTAAGTAGAGGTAGGAAGACAGTTTATATCCCTTTGGATGACTCTCAAGGCTTTTTAAAATCTGAGCCCAACAGATCTTTCCAGATTGTTCTATTAATCTCACCAAGCACCCTTAGAGCCCTGTCCTCTGCTTGGCAAACTCTAAATGCTCCTTCAAGAAGGAGTTCAGAAGTGATCAGTGAAGTCAGCCATTTAAAAAAAAACTAGTCTCAATCTGCCCCTGCCCCCTTCATCCCTGCTCCACCCCTCCTCGAGGCAGAATCAACCTCTCTTCTGTGTTGCTTCCATGTGGCTCGGCTGGTAGGCACTATTAGAATTGACAGACACAGCATGGGAGAGCAGATGGGGTCTGGAAGAAGCTCTCTAGGAAACTGGCCCAGGAGCATAGGAGACAGCACGTGCGAAAGTTATTTGTTAGGTGTAAAGCACTATACCCATGTGGTTAATGCTGCCCTTTATTGAATACACTGTGCTTGGCATTTTCTACTCAAATCCTCACAACACCCAGTTAAAGGGGTGGGTATTATGATCATCTTCCTTTTAAAGATGAGGAAAATGAGGCAAATTTGGAATGAGGCAAATTTGGAATTCAAACCCAGTCCTGACTCCACTGTCTTAACCTGTGACACCACATTGCTGGGCATGGGGGGAACACAGATGTGAGGCAGACATAGTCTTTACCACCAAAGCTGCTCACCTGGGTGGAAGTAAGGCAGTTACTGCCAGCAGGTGCACAGCATAGGGTGGGTAAGGGCCCTAGGAAGGTTGGATAAAAAGTGTGGGAGAGCTGAGGTATTCCTTGGAGTGACAAGGAGGCTTTGTGGAGAGGCTCACCTCCCCTGCTCCTTGAAGAGTGGGTGGGGTTTTTATATCAGAGTTGGGGAACAGGGAATGGAAGCAACTACATGAATACAGGCTTGGGGGAGTGGGGCTGGGGATGAGAAGATGAGAATGAGGTTGTCTTGGTTACTGTTATTATCGAGGACTTAGGGCTCATAACATTTCTCACCCACTGGTCCACCCCTCCCACCAGACCCCCCGCCTTCGGTCTTTCATGGCAGAAGAAGGTTGCTGGCTGGCATGCAGGGATAGCTGTGCTTCTAGTGGTTCTCACTCTGGGTGGTACTGCTTCCCTGGGTTGGCAAACAGTTTTGATTGTCATAATGATTGACAGGGGGGTGGGATGGGGTGAACATGTGTGAAGGGGTGTGGGACTATTGACACTTGGTGCTCTCTGAACCAAATATACTAAATATCTTACAGTATTGGGTCAGTCCTGCTCAAGGAAGAATTCACCCACCCCAAAGACCAGAATCTCCCATTAAGAAACTGTCGATCCCCCTCTAAGAGTGCACATGCAGATGCCCCCCCCCCCGGCCCCCAGGGCCACCACAGTGTCCCTCCTGGAAGCATGATTCTGCTCCTAGTATCCCCCGCCTCCCAGATGCTCTAGAATGGTCTAGTTGTCGTATCCCCAACTCATACCTAGCCTCCAGAACCTGCTATTTATGCTACTCCCAAAGCTTATAGCTGAAAATAAAAATTCCTACCCTGTTTTTCTTTCAGATGCCCCCCCCCCCCGGCCCCCAGGGCCACCACAGTGTCCCTCCTGGAAGCATGATTCTGCTCCTAGTATCCCCCGCCTCCCAGATGCTCTAGAATGGTCTAGTTGTCGTATCCCCAACTCATACCTAGCCTCCAGAACCTGCTATTTATGCTACTCCCAAAGCTTATAGCTGAAAATAAAAATTCCTACCCTGTTTTTCTTTCCCTGAAGTATCCTCTGCCTCTGATGCCTTTTAAGGAGAAGGCGGCTCTTGCAGATTTTCGTAACCTTCCTCTTAGCACGAACAATAACTGCAAGATGATCTGTCTGATCTGGCCACCACTGTGGGAGGGAAGAGGAGAAGAGGAGCATTCACAGGGCCAGCCACTTCTGGGCCCCTCAGCAAGGTGCAAACCAAGTGGCGCATACTTGTGGAAAGTGTTTGAAAGGAGCAGGGCAGAGGGGAGGGGTCGGGACTGAGGAAAATCCTAATAACATGGTAATAGGAGATAACAGACTATAAAACCCCCTGAAGCTTGGAATAAAAGAGCCCAGTGCTTCACAAATACAGGATTGAATGAGTTTGGTGTTTAATGTAAATACACCTGCCATTTGTTCTCTGAAGCACTGGTTACAGGTTTTGAGATACAAGGGAGTTTTGAACATTGTGCCAGTGCGATTCGCCTTTGCCCGGGCACAGGCTGTACGTGTTCCCCAGCAGTCCCTAGAGACACGATGGTGCTCTGACCAGCTCGAAGGTCTCACCTCCTGCACATGTGCCCCTCATCGGCTCTGCCGCCCCCTGCCCTTTATCTTGGACTCATTGGCTGCTGACAGAACAGAGAGGAGGGAGACAGTTGGCCGGGAGTACCACACGCTCATTGCCAAAGTAGAGAGTTTTATTCTCCTGCTTCTAAGTTTCCCACTGCATTAAGGATAAAGAGCAAAACCCTCATTGTCTCCTGCAAGGCCCCTGCCTCTCTCGTCAGGCACTTGGCTCCAGCCACCCAGGGCTGTTTTCATACCTGGACTATTACTATGTGCCGTCCAGCCTGAAGACCTTTGCTGGTCCTCTGCTTGCAGAGGCTTCTCCTCCTGTCCCCTTCACCCTTCGATTCTTCTTCTCACAAATCAGTGTTACATATCACTTCTTTAGAGATGCTTTCCCTGAATCCAGCCCCAACACCAGAAGAGATCAGGTCCCTCCACCTACATGGGTCATGGTGCCCTATGCCTTTCCTTTGTGGCTCTTGTCCCAGTTTATTATAAATTTGTGTGGTTACTTGATTAATGTCTCCCTCTTCCACTGGACTGTGGGTTCCAGGAGAGTAAATTGCTTTATTCTCTGTAGTAATTCTGGCACCCGACACAAACTGGACGTGGTAGGTACTCAATAAGAATTTATTTAATGAGTGAATTGTTGAATGTATTATAGATAAATTAGAAAATACAAATAAGCAAACAGGAAGGAAAAAAGCAGCCCCTCCCCCCCAAAAAAACCCCAAAACCCCTCAAAAAAAAAAAAAAAGAAAATTTACTTTTGATTTTTTTGGTATACTGAATACCTTTTCTGATTTTTTTCTGTTCTATAAGATAATATTATGATTTTTCACTTAATAATATTGTAAACAGGATAAAGTAGCCACTAAATTTACTTAATTTGCTGTTATTTTATTTAGCAAATCCCTTATTGTTAGAACCCAATCTAATGATATGATCTACTGTTTCATGGAAATTGATGCAAATATAAACAATTACATTATATTTACTTACCTGGTCAACATTTTACCTTATCAAAAGGTGTATATGATGTGAAATCAGGACTGACTGTGAAGGAAAACGGAAGCATGTGGCATATGGAGCTGTAGACCATGTGGGAGGAGCCCTAGCCATGGGAAATGGCTGTGGTTGGTGGCAGGGAAAGTGGTGGGGCTGTTAAAGAGTTGCCACCTGCTCCTGGTGGGAGCAAATGATGTTGTGGGGAAAGCCACGGTGGCGTTGTGGCAGGATCTCATCTGACTCAGTCATGTGGGCAAGCAAAATGGCAGCCTTGGGATTATCTGGGAGCTCCTGGGTTTATAGGGTGGTGACCAAGGAGGGTAGAGAATCCCTCAGTGCTGCTTTCCTTGCCTAATGCTGAGGCAGAGAGGATGAGAAACCCGGCCTGGGGAGAGGGCTGTTGTTTCAAAGACCTTTATCACCACCACCCCTCTGAGTCTTGTTTAGTGCCCCCTTGTGGCTACCCTTGTTGTTAACCCTAATTCGGTGCCTTGGCACCTGCGGTAAACTAAGTCAGACCCAGGTTGAATTTGAGCAACTGGAACAGGAAGAGGTTTAGGAATTTGTCAGACATTCCCTATGTACTTTCTGCTGAAGGGTTCCTCCATGAGTCAGAACAGTCTGGGAGGGTGACTACATTTCAACCACCACAACCACATATCGAATGCTTATTATGAGTAAATCTCACAACCAATCAATGAGAGAGTTACCATTATTATCCCTAATTTATAGACTAAGTACCTGAGACTTGGAAAGTGTCAAAAAACCAGAATTTGAACACAGGACTGTCTGAGCCCAGACCCTGTGCTTTTTTAACCACTCTTTACAAAGAACCTTAGTAGATTCTTAAGAACGAGGCACGCTTCTCTCTAGAGCATTTGTGACCGAACAGCATGAATTGAAACAAGGAAAGCTCTGTGCTCCCATTTGGGGAAAGTTAATATTTCACATGCTCATGAGAATTTAGGAGCTTGGTAAAAACGTACTATTAAACAGGGATTTTCTTTAATTCCTTTTGTTTAAAGATTTTCTTGTGAAACACTCTATGTACTGTGCCTCCCTCTGAGACGTCAGTGGTGCCAGAGACCGTTAGGGAGTTTGTGTAAATAGAGAGAGGGCCAAATGCTGCCCACACAAGTAGTGAGGCATGAGGCCGAGTGTGTGGAACCGTTTCACAGTTAGCCCAGGGCTCTGTGGAGTGTCCTGAGACCTCATCTCTGTCCAAACAGCCAAAGATCTGTGTACAGTGCTGTCTCCAGGAGAAAATGGCCAGCATGAAGAAATACCTTTAGCTACTCATCTTTAAAAAGATAAGCTTGCTAAGGAACTAAAATCAGTTAGTCCTGAAAGGTCAAGATTAACCAATGTTCATGTACATCTTGATGATTTTTTTAAAAACTGGCACTTCCTACATAACACAGGAATATCAAGAAAGTAAATAACAGGACAAAAATGCTTTGAAACATCTCTGAAACTATAGTTCAATGCACAGGGTCAAAGGGTAGCATGGGCTCTCTCCAAACATTTTTTTAATGCCTCATTTTTATTTAACATTGTTTCGGGAAGGACTATATTATATTGACACACTGAGAAAAAATTACTTTTTGTTTTTCTAAAACTAATAAGAGCTTAGGCATTATGATTAAGGGCCAAAAAGAGCCTATGCCGATGAATGCCCTCTTTCTTCAGCTGTAAAATTTAATAGCCGCCACCAAGGGGTTTTTCTTTTAATCAGCAAAAAATTTATTTTGTCCTTGACATTTTATGCCAAAAATCAGCCTAGAAAGTGTGTTTTATAGCCTGAGCTGAATTGCCATAAAGGTAGTATTTTCCTATGAGCAGTGTTCATTGAATTGGCTTTTTTGCATTAGATAACAAACTGATATCAGCTTATTAGAGAACCTTTTCAGTGTTTCAGAAAGATAAAGGAAACTTAAGCAGAAACAGTGGAGCATAATGGGTAAGCACCTGGGTTCTTTTGGAAGAAAAGATATGGGTTTCACTGGCCCCTCTACTTCCTAGCTCTGTGACCTTGAATAAACTACCCTCCCAAAGCCTGTTTCTTTGTCTATTTGGGGATCATAATAGTGCCAGCATCATGGTGGTGTTGTAATGATTAATGCACCGATAGCATTTAGTACAGCCCTTGGCACTTACTGAGTATTCACTAAACAGTAGCAATGCACAGCTATATGTAAGATGCTCCAGTTATCAAGAAAAACTACCAAATATAAGTTTAGTAGAGGCAAAATAAATGTAGTTTAAAAACTGAAAGCTGTTTTTGTTTCTCAAATGTTATAGAAATATAGTTATTTTATTAAAAGTAAGAGGAAACCCATCTGAAGTCTCTTGTTTTATGTATTTGTAAAAACAGCTCAGTCCATCCATAAATGCTGAGCACCTGTTCAGTGCAAGGGACATAGATGGGCATTATGGGAGAGCTCAGAGAAATATAAGATGCAATTTCTGCCCTGGTGGAATTTTTAGTGTAACTTGAGAAATTAACTAGAAAAAATTAAATAACAAAACAACACCTAGCTGCCAAATAAGTGAGGAAGGAACGACCCCAAGCTGAATCCTTGGTGATGCCGACAAGGATGGATTTGAGCTCATTTTTAAAGGATGGGTAAGTAGAGGGGAGAAGGAAAGCCTCTTATAGGCATAGGTAATGACAAGAGCAAAGTCAGTATGGTGGGAAAGAACATGGCCCGAGGGAGACATGGCTGGCAAGTGAAGGCCCGTTAACATTTAAGGCTACCTTTGAACCAGAAGTGGCTGTCTGACTGGATTGAGTAGGCCTGTCCATCAACCCATTCTTCACCACCATGATTCATTACTCCAGGGTCTCCTATCTTCATATCAAAAGTAAGACAAGAGGCAGATACAGATATGAGGAAGTACTTTGCTTTTTGCTACTATGCCAAACATAGTTTACATACCAACACTGATAATCTGTCAGCCCACCTCTCCTGGACACTTAATCATTTCCCTGGAATCCACTGGAGTAATATTTCTATGCATTACAAGGTATGCTTCAGAGTGTCTGTTTCTTAAGATAAATTTGTATTCCTTTCATCTAAGTGGCATTCCCACAAAGCTCCAGGGTGGCCCATGGCACACATTCCTTCTCAAAGCCAAAGTGATTATTTATGAATGTAGCTACCTTCATGGCCTGTTAGTAATAATGCTTGGCACTTGTTGAGTGCTTATTATGTGCCAAGCACTGTTCTAAGTCCTTTGCAGGTACGGATTCATTTAATTCTCCAGAAGAGAGAAGCAGAAGGAGAAAAGGGCAATGGGCAGGCCTCACAAATGGACTAATGTATTAAGTAATTAATCATCAATTATTTCTACAAATATTTATTTAGTGCCTACTATGTGCCAGGCACCATGATTAAGTGCTGGCAAAATTAATGAATATATGATTGAAGATTGAAGTAACTCAACAATCACATCCTAGCTGCCAGTATAGGTATTTTATCAGCATCCCACTCTCATTGATTGTTCATTGAACACATTTTGTGGTTTTGAGAGCAGTGTTTATTAAACTGTAATGTGCACATGCTGTAATTTGGAACACTGTGGTGGAGGCTGAGCCTGCATTTCTAACAGCCTCCCAGGGGATGGTGATGCTGTACATCCAAGTGACCGCTTGAAGTAGCAAGATTTTAGAGAACCAAGTAAATGGCAGAGGAAACACAAGGAAAATAAAGGCAGGGACATATTGTCACTTTCACATCAGAAGAGGCAGCAGGCCCGGATTTTGCCACAGACTCCGACTTAGCATGATTGTTATTGTCATTGTCACTACCAAGGCCTATAGGCAGGGTTTATAACTCCTAAGACACCTTAAAGTTAAAGGAAGAGTGCAAGCCTATCCTTCTAGGAACACGATTTATAAAGTGTAGCGGTGAAGGTGGTAGGAGCCAGGAAACGTGCGTTCTCACAGGGCTCCTTTACAGACTCACTGTGTGACCCCAGTTAAGTCACTGAGCCTTTCCGTGTCTTGGTTTCCTCATCTGTAAAGGAAGTTACAGACTAGTAACATGAGCCCTGCCTTCCTGAGGGTGCAGAGGTTAGTAGATGAGGTAGGGTCTGCAAAAGTTCATCGGAAAACCAAAGGAGCACAACAAATGTGCATTTTTACAATTACACATTTGAAGGCCTTAAGCAGTAGGCAGGAAAGAGAGGGTATCTCATAAGCTCCTACTTTGGTTTGTATCTCTCTGATTCTGTGTTTATGAGATGTGTAAACCTCTGGGGAAGCTAGATTCATGCTATTCCAGAACAGGCCACCTGAGCCTCTACTTGACCAATAGAAACACCTAGACTCTGATGGCTTGTCCTTCTCTATACTGAACCCATTAGGAATAAAGGATGTCTTTGAGCAGGGGAGGGAGACAGCAGAGGGGAGATAATGTTTCTTGAGCATTTTATTTGAGTTATTTTACTTAATCTTCATAATGCTCCTACTATGAAGGTATTATCCCAGTTTCACAGATGAGGCACCAAAAGCTCAGATGGGCTCACTTGCCTGGGGTTTCATTTTGTTCCACTTTGTAAAAGGGAGGCCTTTTTAACTTTGTAGCTCTAAGATTGTGATTACTTCACTTTCACAAGACTATAAAGTTAGCGACCTCTGGTATCTGGTTAACAGTTCACTTTGAGCCTGTTATTCCAGAGTTTAGGTCAAAGTCAAGAATTTTGTGCTAAACAGCCATCTCCTTGCAACAGAATTGGAAAATTGTTTTAGAATTCTTTGAGTTCTAAATTTATAGACTTTTCTAGAGTTCTACAACTCACTTTTCCTAGGAATAGAGGAGAGCTGCAACTGCAGATCGCAGGCTTGTTCTTTTCAGTATTGATGATGATGATAGGCTTTTATTTAGTAATTTCCATGCACTCTACAGTATGCTGAGCCCTTTGCACACATCATCCACACTATTCTTACATAGCCCTATAAAGCTGGTAGCTTTGTCACACACATTTTAGAGAAGAAGAAACTGGAGACTTAGTTCAGAAACTCGTACAAGGCCTAACTCCTCCCAAATGGGTCAGCCTGGGCTTCAGTCCTGGTCTTTCCAGCTACAAAACTCATGCTGCTCTCCATATGCCTCCATATCCAGTGGATTAACCACTGTCAGTGACCATCTGGACTTTGAAATTAGCAGTGGCCCTCAGTAGAGAAGAGCTACTTAATCTAATAATAATAATAATGAAAACAACTGCCAGCTTTCTCTGCTGCTAGCAACGCCTCCTTGGTTGGCCCTGTCACATCCCATCATGTCACAGAGCGTGTGAGATCACGGGGATGAAATAACCCTTGGTGACTGATGTAAAACAGATTGCACATGACACCTGCCCTTGGGCTTCCCAGCATGGCAGTTCAGCCCCCCTTAGCTCAGGGAGTGCTTCACTTACCAGCAGAGTATTGGGATCCCCAAGAGGGCTTCTTGCAGGCAGTATAACTGCAGCTTCCACTGGAACAGGATTCCAGGTCCTGTGGAATACTGAGAAGATGAATGGCATTGGAGACACAAAGTCCTGGTAGCCTGGGCTGTTTACTTAATCTCTCTGATCCTCAGTTTTTTCATCTGTAAGAGGGGATAGTGATAGTAGCCCCTTCTCAGAGTCGTGAGGATTAATTGAGCCAGTGATGCCAGATCCACGGTAAGAACACAAGGAGGATCACTGTAGCTTATTTTTTGGGGAGTTACATCATCCTTGATTTTTCTCTTTCCCTGTCGTCTCACTTACAATCCATCAACAAATTCTGTCACTATACCTCTAAATTATACCTTGAACTTATCTATTTCATGTCCAGCTACTACTTAGTCCAAACCAGCCTCATCTCTAGCTTAGATTACTGCAATAGCCTCTTGCCTGCTCAGCTGCTTGACAGAGCATCCAGAGTGATTTTTATAAAACATAAACTGGATCATTTATTCCCTTCCTTGAAACCCTCCAGTGGTTTCCCATTGCACTTAGAGTCAGTCCATACCCCTGACCCTACAAGCCGCTACCTGATCTGGCCCCTGCATACTTCACGCCCTGATCCTCACACCCTGGCTGACTGTGTTCCAGCCAACACGACCTTCCTTCTGATCCTTGGATGCACCGAGGCCAGTGGCCCGAGGACTTTTACACTTGCTGTTTGTCCCCTTTGCCCGGAATGCTGTTCCCCCAGACGTTTGCATGGATGGAAACATCCTGTCATTTCAAGATGCACCTGACTTCTCCATAGAAAGTCACCGTGTTTCCTTCTCCAGTTGCTTTCTAACATATTACCTTGTTTTAATTTTCTTCATGTACTCATCGCTAACTGAAGTTGTCTTGTTCATCTGTGTGCTTGCTCATAGTTTACTTCCCCCTACTAGAAGGTAATTTCATGTAGTCATGACCCTGCTCATGACTACTTTTATTTCCTAGCACAGTGCCTAGCATCTATGAGGCACTCAGCAAACACCAATTGATTGAATGAATAAATACTATCTTTATTACAAATTAAAAAAATAAGTACAAACAAGTTTTAAAAAAGAGAGGGAAGTCTTCCTGTTGTGTGTGTGTGTGTGCGCATATATATATATATAGGCAGCTGGCAAGCAAGGGGATCCAAACCCTTGACCTTGGTGTTACAACACTGCATTCTAACCAACTGAGCTAACTGGCCAGCCCTGTCTTTCAATATTTACCTTCAACCTAAGGGTCCAATGGTCAAGGACAGGCCTCATGGGAAGGATGGGTGGAAGAACCAGTCCATGTTCAGAGCCATAGGGATGTGGGAAGAGGCCACCGCGTCCAACCCATTGACTCTATGGGCCTTCATATTTATTCACTTATTCAGGAGCTTGCCGTGTGCTGTTCCATGTGCTGAACTCTGGGATCTTAGCAGCTAACCGTGAATGACCTAGGCTCTGTCTTTCCCGGGCTTGTAGTTTGTCAGGGAAGACTGGCATTGAATGCAAGAATTTTCAGATGAAACAAGTATTTAACAAGGAGAACAGTGCGGGAGGCCCTTGAAGCAATATGTACGAGGACCTGTTCTGGAGGATCAGGGAGGTATCTCTAAAGAAGTGACATTTAAGGTGTATCTGGAGGATGCCTAACTTTGCCCATGTTTTAATCAGCCCTTGAGGGTTAAGGTGCAGGTTGTACAGGTTGGACTAGTGAAGGGAATGCTTTTTTGGAATTCCTTCCCCCAAGGACACCTTTTTCTTTTTCTTTCTTTTTTTCTTTTCTTTTTTTTTTTTTTTTAGTAATAAACTAGTTCATATGGACTCTCAACGGTCCTGGAGGGATGTTGATATATTCACTGTAGATGAGGAAGCTGTGGATCAATGAAGTAAGGCATTTGTCCGCATTTACACCACTGGGAAGTGGTGCAGAGGCCCACGTCTCCATGACTTCAAAGCCCCTCGCTCCTTCAGACAGCTTTAGTTACACCTACTACTTTGTGATTGTGAGGAATTTAGAGTCCAAGATGTTCTGTCCTGTTACTTTTGTTTCTTCACCCACTTGGCCTGCTCTGGATTTTTAGAAGTTAAAAAGTTGGCTGATGCCTCTTTCAGTTCTAACAAAATGTCACAATATCCATAGTCTTTTGAAATCTTCTGGCAAGTGAGAAACCAAAATGTAAGTGGGTACTTTTTTGCCAGCCAGCCTAACAATTTGGCACACTGGAGCTGAGTGGTTTTGAACCTTGAGGCTGCCTCCCAGTACCTGCACCCCTGCCCTCATGCAAGTCACCAAAACTCTTTGTAAACTGGCCAATACAGTCTTATAGAGGGGGTCAGGGAAATGCTTATGAAATTGATCTTGAAGTACTTGGCAATTGCTAGCTTCATAAGAATCCCAGGTAGAAATAATTAACTTATTTGAAGGATGAATTTACTCAGGAAAGCTCCAACTGCAATGAGGGTGGGCCCCTCTTTCCTGTTGCTCCTGGCACATGCTCTTCTCCAAGTAACATTTGCTGCAGCCTGGGTGGTTTGTCTGCTTAGAGCCATCCAGTAAAGTTGGTGGGAAAAGCCAAGAGGACATTGGCACTCAGAGACTGGGGTTGGCATCAGTCACAGTGAGAGGCATTGCCTTTATTAGCAACTTAGTCATTTTACAGCAGGTCTGACAGAAGTGCCTTATATGTAGACTCAAGATGCTAATGTGCTTATTAGGATAAAAGCATCCCGCAGAAGTCCCAAATTATAGACATAGCACACCTTGCACTGAGGTGGTGATAAGTCTTGGTTTACAGGCTTGCTTCCAGAGAGACCTCCTGTCACTCTCTTCTAAGTCACATGGTGTGGTGTTCAAATCCTGATTCTGCCACACAAACTGTGTGATGTTGTGGTCACATGGGTAACCTCCCTTTTCTCATCTGTAAAATAAGGATGTGAATGGCATCTACCTAGTAGAGTTGTTTTAAAGAATAAATGGGTTAATACAGATAAAGGACTCAGAACAGTGATACTTAGTGTTTCACAATGACAGGCTGTTGGTGTTACTATTAACCTGCAGCTGCCCCTTGCCCTCCATGTCACACCTCTCATTCACTCCTCAGAGGTCTTTAAAGGACTCCTTGGGATATGGGGCCAAAATCTGAGCTGTGCTGCCGACTGCTCTTTGCCTCATCCTAGCAATGAAAGGACACATTGTGCCCTCAGATTGGCCCATTAGAGGCTGTAGATGATCAAAGTCAGAGGGAGAGGTTTGGAAATTTAACACAGCTGGGGTGTCCTAGATAAAAAGCGTTAATTTTTAAAGACCTGCTGCAGTTTATAGCAGCAAAGACACAAATAGGCAGATTGACACTTCCTGCCTCAGGGATGTGGAGCGTCCACCCTTTCCAGCCGCTCCCCGCCCTCTGCCCCCTTTGTGTTTCTCTTTCGTCCTCTTTGTTGTTTAATAAAATTTCTGCTTCCTTTGTCTGTCAGTAAGTACTAAATATTCGGCATCTATCTTCTGGAGAAGAGGGATTGCTGGTGTGATAAGAGAAAGTCATGGTTACTGACCTTAGGAGACTTTATAATGTCAAAAGCAAGCTGGGAAATAAACGCTTATGTATGAGCACATTTACCCTGGCCAAATCCCATTTATTCTTTAAGACCAATCTCAAATGTTACCTCTTCTAGGAGGACTTCCCAGAATTCTTGCAGTTAGCAGTTTTCTTTTTTTCTTTTCGTTTTCCTTCCTCCCTCCCTCCCTTCCTTCCTTTTCTTCTGTCGAGCTAGGGCTAAGGCTCACAGACCCCTCGAGCCCGTTGTATAGACTGGGTCACAAACCCTTCACATGCAGGTCCATGAGCTAGGTAACAGGAAAAGATCCTGGGAGCCATGGTTAAAAAAATTATTAGGCTTTATTCAGAGCTAGGAGCAGCTGCCCTAGTGGCTTCTTTGAGCGTCCTGGGAAGCATCGTGGATCAGAGCCATTAGTCCTTTATAGTTAAGTCCATAACCCAGGACACCTGGGTGCCTATACAAAATTACATTAAATAATAACCAAGGAACACCTGGGTGCATGTACATATTTACATCAAATGCTCAAGCAAGATTCTGAACATCTGAGGGACCCTGACTATTTTCCTGTATTTCCCTTATACCTTCTTTCCTTTTTTCTTGTTGCCTCCATAAAATTTTGCCTTTAACCTTACTGGGGTGGTAATTGTCTGCTTGTCTGACTCATGTATTAGACTGGGAGCCCCTTGAGGGCAAAGACTATGGGAAGCAGTCTAGGGGATATTGTGTAGTTCTATTTATCTCCATATCCCCTAGTACTTGGGCACTCAGTAGATGCTTGTCGATTGAAATGGTAAATAAATGTAACTAGTAAATAATAAAGTGATAGCTAACACTGAGTGCCTCTTGGAACGGAATTCTGTTCCCTTCCACTGTAATGGTGACTGACATATACTGAGGGCTTTCTTTTGTTCAGTATGCTTTTTCCTTCAGTAGCTCATTTAATCATCCTGCCTTATGAGGAAGTATAATTAATATTGCCACTTTACAGATGAATAGAGAAGAGGCACGTAGAAGTTTGGAAGCTTGTGCTGGAATTCCAGTCCAACAATCTGCCCCAGAGCCTGGTCTCTTAACAACTACACTAAGCTGTGCCTCTCACTGTGAGACTTTAGACAGAGTTTTAGGATTTTTAATGGGTCCTCATCTCTTACTTTGAAGGCAGGGATTCTCACTATTGGACTCTGCTGTGAACTCACCAAAGTCATTATCCGTTCAACAATGGTCGGCTTCTTTTTGGTGGGTTGGGGAGCTACATCTCCCCAACAACCTCTGTTACAATGAAAGCAAGTCACAGCCTAAATTCTTCACAAATACAAGCATTTATTAGCCAGCAAGCAGAAAAATCATCACAAATCTCTTTCCTTTAGGTTTTTCTGAAATCCCTTCTCTCTGTCCTTGAGGCCCACTGACCATCTTTGCATAAAATAGTTAAGACTGAGACAAGCATAATAATACTCTGATGTCAGGGTTGGCCAGTCTTCTAGCTGCATCAGATGATAGACTTCCTGTGTGTGTAGGGGACACAGGGCCTTACAGAATTTTGAACCTAGGTACTGCTCTCAAGTTCTGTTCCTGCTACAGTGGAGATGCCCATGTGGTGAAGTAAGCCAATCGTATTTCTTGAGCATCACTAATTTTACCAATGAAAAATTGTTTCTAATGCCCCTTATTAAGTAGTGCTCATTAGTGTTTCTATTAAATGCAGGTTTCGATAGCAATATTTGGAGTATTACAGTTGCATCCTTTACATTCTAACTAACCATCCCTAATTAGGGTACTTGAGATGTTAATAACCACCCCTGTAAGGTAGGTTCCTGTTTTGACCATGCAAATGTTAACCATCCATCCCTCAGAGGTAGATTAAATTTAACTTAGAAACATACATGTCTCTGTCATCATCAGCACAGCAGAGTTTTAAAGTAAATCACAGACAATATAACAGACGTGCTGAGAGGTTGTATAGAATAGTGAAAAGATGTGTTCTTTGAAGTCAGACAGAACGGGTTCAATTCCCAGCTTCTTCTGTGGCAGTGGGCCAGTGACCACTTCTCAGAACCTCAGTTACTTGTACTTGTCATAACACCTACCTCATGGGCTTGCTGTGAGTTTAAATTAGATAGTATTTATAAAGATCAGGGCCTGGCATTGAGCTGTACCGCATGTAAAGCTAAAGTTATTAACCTCAGCTCCTGGTGTGCAGCGAGATGCTCAACAGACTCCATTGAATGAGTGAAGGGGACACTAGCTGGCATGGGAGGAAGGGGTGGAGGGGTGTCTGGCTCTTAGGAGGATTCTTAGCTGGCCCCTGGGGGCCCAGCAGGGCAGGAATGGGAAGGGAGTGGGTTGATGGACTCCCTTTCAGTCCAGGAGCAGGAATTCAGAGGCAAGCTCTGTTTGGGTGGTAGGTGAGGAGAAAAGGTTGCACTAAAGTCTTGGCAGAAACAGCCTGGCCTCTCTTCCTTCAGCCTTTGAGCTGGAAAAAGGGTGTTTGTTTCTGTGTGAGAGGTGAGGCCTGGGTGATGAGAGAGTCATCGCAGTGCAAATTCCCTACTGTCCCAGCCTGGTTGATAGCATTTCTAGTGCAACTGGAGTCAAGGAAGAATGCTGCCTCCTGATGGTGCTTACCGTTTAGGAGAAACAGTAGTACCCATTCATTGCCTTGTGTTTCTCAGCAGAGGCCTTCAGGGGACGTTATCATCATCTGTCATCATTATCTTCCCCGTTTTACAGAGGGCGAAACAGTCCCAGAGAAGGTAGATGACTCCTTCAGCCAGTAAGTGACAGAGGCAGGATTTGAACATGCATCCAGCTGACTCTATAGCTCTGGCTATAGAGGAGGAGCTGTGCATGCGTGTTTTCCCAGTGCCTTGCTGGGTGTTCATATTTGCTTGGTGTTCATTCTACCGATTTTTATCTGAAGTTTGAAGACTGGACCCAGGTGGTGGAAGGGTAGGGTGGGGTCAGAAATGGAGCTGGTGAAGTCAGTAGTGACAGTTCTGAGCCTTCTTGGACCACCTGTCTGGCAGCCCTTTATCTCTGCAGTTATTGCCAAGAGTCCTGAAAGATGACTTTCCCCCGCCCAGTTGCACGGCCTGAGGTTGAGGGAAAGGACCGTGCCAGCCTAAATTGACTTGTGTTGAAAGTTACAAGAACTGAGCCTCCCTTTAATTTTACCTAAATTAAACAGTGTGGAAGGATAAGATGACAGGAAATGACCAAGAGTCCTGAGAAAGGGTCATCTATCCAGCATCTAATGGAACTTGAGAGGCCGGGCAGCATAGTGGTGAGGCCTGCTGCGTCTCATGGCTGTGGGACCCTGGCCAAGCTTCCAGGCCTTTCAGAGTGACTCTTGTTTCCTCAGATGTTAAACAGGGCTAATAATGCTGGCCTCAAATGGTTGTGAGGGTCAAGGAGACTCTCCATGTTAAGTGCCTGGTACTAGGCAGGAGCGTAATCAACGTTCCTTCAGACTTCCAGAAGTGAGCCTTACTAGCCCAGTGTGGGTTGCAAGCCCCCATTCAAATGTCTGGCACATAATAGGCACTCAATAAATATTTGTTGAATGAACGTGGTTGCTTTGCTCTCTTTCAGAGGCTTTTTTTCAGCTGGACCACAGAAAGGTTTAACAGGCCCTTAAAATCCTGTCTTTTAATGGGAAAGATACTAATATTTATTGAACACCAGTTCCTACCAAGTGCTTTACATGTTTTATTTATTTAGCAACCATCCTAAAAAACTTCATTACACCTATAGGTTAGATGAAGAAGCCAGGGCTCTTCATTTAAAGAGATTCAGTGAGAAAGCCAAGTTCACCTTCCTGAGTGGTGGATTTGGGATCTGTACCCAGAGCTGACTCCAAAGCCTGTGTTCCCAACAGCGAATGCCATGGGGATTGGAGTGTTGAGATACACATCCCGGCTGAGACATGCCATCTGCTTGAACTGAACATACAAGACCCAGATGGGGGGTAAGTGTGGCTTCCCTACACTGAGCTGCAGTGAGCGAGGAAGTGGACAGAAGCAAGGGAGGGCGGATTGGAGCCCCAGAGTTTGGGAGCTGAGCTTGGTCGAGGCCTCCATTCAGCAGCTGCTTTGCAGGTGCCCATTAGTTTGGGCTCAGAGTGGTGGTGAGAAGCAATACAGGGGGAATGAGAGGCAGGGATGGTAAACCTAAAGGATTTAATGATAAGGACAAGCTCCAAATCCCATGGATGAACTCCACTGGAAGAACCAGGTGGCTGCTAGCGAGCAAGGGACCCTGGAGCTTCCTGGGAGGACCTTGGCTCTCAGGTAGACCTTCCTGTTTGAAACCAGCAGTGCCACTCACTTACTGTGTGACTTTGGGCAAGAGACTTATACTTGTTATGGCTCAAATAGCTCATCTGTTAAATGGGCATGATGATGGTGACGCCGACCTCATGCACTCGTTGTGTGGAGTCAAAATACCAAGCCCGTACAACCTTCACCTTAGTATCAGGCTCTGACAGCAAGCATATAAACAAATGTTACTTATCATTGACCAAAAGGCCACGTTCTCCCCTAAACTTCACTCATTTCCTGAATGGATCTTGTCGGATGATTTTGACAGATAAAGTTGTTTACCAAATTCTTATCCTCTGACTTAGATTTATAAGGACTGCTGGGCAGAATCCAATTCAACACATATTTAAGTCTCATAGAAAGAAAAAGTTTGGGTTGGCTTTGTCAGGGTTTCCTTTTTTAAAAAGTTTATTTTAAAATTTTGGCTTTTGAGATACCAGGGTCTTGAGGGGTGGACAGCCTGTGTCTAATGTCTGGAGCTGAGAAGATCATATAAGAGTCAGTCTTTTGGGGTCAAATTGGTCTTTCAGACAGAGCCTGCCATAGATTTTCTGAGGATTTAGATGATGTAAAGGGGAGTTAACCCATCCCACATTGTAAATTATTTTTCAAAGGAAATACAAGGGAGCCAAAAAACAATTTGTCGTGATTCTTTTACATCTTGGCTAGACAAGAATTTAGCAATCTGCCATCCATCCTTAGCTCTGTGTGATTTGGGAGAATTTTTTTTTTTGGTTGGGGGGATTTTTATAAACCAAATGTTGAAAAGTAAGTTGTTTGTTTTTGCTGAAATGTAAGTTAGTAATCAGTTCAGTAATCTGCCACCCCCATTCCTCCACACCAAAGGAACAAAAACTGATGTCCATGCTCCTGGACAGCAAGAATTAATTTTCAGCCTTTGGTTAGAGAAATGGAATGGAGGGTACTTCACTCTTATAACTTAGTTCTACAAGCCCAGGAGATCATTTGCTTGTATCACATGGGCTAAAGATGCAATTCTCTAGCTTCTGAAGACTGGGCCCTGCTGACTACTAGTAAAACTTTATTTGTCTTCCAAATTTAGTACAAATAGCTGAATACTATATTCTCAAAGTTCTGAGGGCTGAAAGTACAATGAGGTATAATAGAAAACAGGGTTCCTGAAGGGGGCTTAGAACTTAGTAATATTGATGATGATGATGATTAGAACTTAATGTTGAGGGCCGGCCTCTGGCTCACTTGGGAGACTGTGGTGCTGATAACACCAAGGCCAAGGGTTCAGATCTCCTTACCGGTCATCTTTAAAAAAAAAAAAAAAAAAAGAACTTAATGTTGATGGTGATGATGATGGAGGAGGAGGAGGGAAAAAATGCCATTTGTGTAATATCTGTGCTCATCACCTTCTGTGCCTTTTCTTATTTAATCATCACAACAGCAAATACCTGCTTTCAGGTATTTAATAGCTTCATTAAATACCTCATTTAATAGGTATGATAAGGAAAGTTCCCTGATATTAAGCAATTTGGCCAAGTCTACAAAGAGGAGCCAATAAATCAGCTTGGGTTCAGACCCAGATCTACCTTTTCAAAGACTGTGCTACACTGCCCAGTGATTAAAGTGATATGTAAGGAAATCACTAGAATATATTGTGTGTGTTAAAACACAGTGTTCCAGGTGCTTTGGGAACATGGACAAGAGAGGCTCACCTTTGACGGGGATGTCGAGCGTGGTCTTCTAGTGGAAGTTCCACTTAAGCTGGGCCTGGGAGGTGAGTGAGAAGGAGCTTCCACTGGTGATAAAGCGGAGTGAAGGATTTGCTAGCAGAGCTCACAGCCTGTGCCAAGCACAGCTAATGGGAAGTTGTGGCACTTGAGGGACACCATGCAGTGGTCAGGTTAATTGTAGAGGATGGTACAGATCAGGCCTAGGTATGCTGAGCTACAAAAAATAAAATTTCTCGAATGGAAACCCCAAAAGTGGCTAAAACATGACTTCCCTCTAGTCATTTACCATGTGGTATTTTTCATTCTGTGGTTAGGTTACCAAGAAGGCCTCTTCTCAGGATTATATATAATGTCCACATATTGATTACTGAGAAAGGAAGCCAAGACCACATTTAATCACAAACTGTACAGAGTCAGAAAAGGTCCTGATATCTTGTCTTGTCACTGCCCTGAGTGGCAGTAATTTATAGCTTGAAACAGCAGCTGGAACAGGAGGGAGACTTTAAAGCAGTCAGATGTGTTGGCTAACTTTGGTTAACCCAGAGGTCAAAAGCAGTTTCTGTCTAGCACATTAGATAACTTTTGAAACGTTTGACATGTTGCAGGTAGCATTACAGGAACATCCACACTTGTGATAAAAGGAGTTATTTATGAGGTAGCTGTGGTTTCAAATGTAAAAGAAAAAAAAAAAAAAGGTCTTGTAAATTATGAAGGCTTTGGTAACAAGCCCCAGTTGGAGGTTGCTGGCATTTCTGAGAGGGTGAAAGGGAGATTAGCCAGAATAAAATGGGAAAGTCGATTTAAGTACTGACTGGGATTCCAGTGGCATTACCTGCTGATTGAAAGACCCTCGTGGAGAAAGGATTAAAGGCCTTCGCCCTCTGATTGGTTGTCTTTTGTGTCATGAGTTGCTATGGAAAATTCTACTGGTGTTTTCCAGCTGATCTAGTATTGTTGAGAAATAAGTGAAAATAATCAATTGGTTCCAAAGACATTATCACAAAGCACCTAAAATCTATTAGTTTCCTGCTTTGGTTTTTCAAAGCTAAGAAAGAAAAGGGTGCTCAAAAGTGAAAAAGTAGACACTTCAGATTCAGCTGCTTTCTGAATTGCACCCCAACCCCCCACCCCCACGTACACACACATGCAGAGCAGTCATTGTATTGAACAATGAAGTGCATGCTTTGGGGGAATAATGACTATTTTTTTGAACACCTTTACCTTAAATGCTGGAACATTAGCATTCTCTAGGATACACAGCTAAGTTGAGAATTATTTTTCAACACATGTTAGGGACACTGGAAAATAGAAGTTAATAAGGAAAAAATAAATTGTACTTGGCACTATTTAGATTTTTTCATCCTTCTTTCCTTCCCTGTTTGCTACTGTGAATTCAAGCCACACGCCACGTGATGTAGTGGCCTGAGAACTGGCCTTGGAATAACATATCCTGCTAATGCTATTTCTAGCTAGAGATCTGGGGCAGTTGATGTAACCCTTCTGAGCCTTGGGGCATGATAAGCACCTACTTCAACTGCTTATGAGGTTGCTTTTAGAACAAATGAAGTTGTGTGCCTAAGAGTTCTCTGAACATTTGTAAAGTCCCAAGCAGATGTGCAGTGGTGAATGTAAACTCCCTGAGGGCAGGGGCTGTGTCTGATTTAGGCTCCTTTACATCCCCCTTATCAAGCACAGGACCATTTATTTAATAAATGAGGCAATCAGCCAGTAGACAACTTTATCTCATCAACGATCCAGTTTTTATTATGTTCCCAGTGTGTTTCCTGTCTGAACCTTTGGTTGATAGTTTTTGGAGCTAGAAGCAAATGATGTGGTTTCTCAATTAGGAGATGCCTAATAATGGGCCAAGATGTTATTCATTTTCTGCTTCCTTCACATATATGCTCCTCAAGGGCGGGGGTCGTGTCTCATTCATCTTTCTATCTCTTAGTCATTAAGGCTTAGCACAACGTTTTGCATTTGTCGGTGAGTAAGAAATATTTGTGGGTGGAATGTTCAGTGGCCCTGGGCCATCCCTTTACTGCCATCCCAGACCCTTCCCACTTCCTGTTCTGAATTGGGATTTGAACTTTCGCAGGTTTGTGAGTTTGCTCTTCTACTCTGGGAACACCGGACTAGGTGCCAACACTGTGCTAGGTGGGCCCTTCCACATTCTGCAACATGGTTACTGCATAATCTCTAATTGCCCACTTGAGAGTCCAGACACCCTTCTAACTTCTGCAGATGTCAGTGAAGATTTTTTTTTTTTTTTTTTTTTTTTTATACAGCTGAATCACTTA